>NC_056747.1:706987345-707184845 GCF_019279795.1 Protopterus annectens | reverse complement strand
AGAGCTTCTAATTTCTCAGTTTTTATATTCTTTTGTTTGGTCTCTTCCCACATATTCTTATCTGCCATACCAGAATTTTTAATCCATACTCCTAAATAATTCATTTTATTATGCCCCCATAAATATGGATATTACAGAACCAGTTTTGCATGTGGGTACATAATTTATCACTATTTTTTTTCAAATATATTTTTATTGAATTTTTCAAACTTTTCAAACATACAAAGGAAAAAGTAAGTCATAGCGGGAAACAGTAAAGTATAGGTATATATGTAACAGTGCAAAAACTATGCATTTAGAACACAGCAGTTATCTTACAGGGAAGCTTACATATTAGAGACCAATATAAGCAGTAAAGACCCCCAATAACCCATTACAGTCAAAGTCTAGGGATACAAATGGAAAGCGGCTTGGAAGGAAGAATATATGACCGTCTTAAGAAGGAAGAAAAGCGGTAAGGAGGGTATAACCATAAAAAACAACTATTTACACCATGTACTTCTATTTATACCATATTTACAACATATTTACACCATGGATGCCAGAGGATAACAAAATATTTTGTAAAATCAAAAGTTAACGCGTGATGGTAACAATGTCTAATGGTTATAGGGCCAGAAATTATACTGATGGAGGTTTTCCTGGAATGTACTGTCAGAGACCCACATTTTGGAAGATTATTTAGTTTGGATTAGGTCAAAAAGTCTACACCAGTAATTCTGAAAATATTCTTTTTTTCTTTTTGTTATTATTGCATAACTTATGTGCAGACATATATTTGATTGCCATTGATGTAAAGTTTTCCCAAGCTATTGTTAAGGGATTGACCCAGTTCTTTGCTATAAAATATTTGAGAAGGGCACAGGCTGTAGCACAGATGTGGCGATGGATACCCTTAAGAGATTTAGGAATAATATTTAAAATCATAGTTTGCCAAGAGAATGTGTTTTTTTCATATCCCATTTTTTCTAACCGAGTTCTGAGAGAACACCAAAGTTTGTAAATATTCTTACAGCTCCAAAAGATGTTAAAGTATATCTACGTGTGGGAGGGAACAGAACGGACAGGTTAGGTTTTTAATTGTATCCGAATTTCAGTAAGACTGCTGGGGTATAGTAGGAATTGTTGTTTATCATAAGCAGAGTGTAAATTAGGTTTTTGAAGGGGGTTAAATTCAGGGTATTATTGATTGCTTCGCACTTTAGAAATTTGTCCTTGTATACCGTCCCAATATTTGGAAAATAGAAGTGAATGATTATACTTGATGCTTGACAGAAGTTTATAGGTGTTCAAAATCATTTTGTTCCATAGGGAGAGTGATTTAATGATAGATTGTGATACTGTAAATTTAAGGAGGTCATCAGAGTTTGAAAGATGCAAATTTTGTTCTTTAGTGTAGGCAAGATCTTGAACTTGTAGTCACCATCAGGTGCAAGAAAAGGAACAGCATATGGATTGAGTTTTAATGTAAGCACAAACACTCTCAGTTCCTATAGCACGACTTGCCCAGCACAAAAGGCACCAGTTGACACGTCAGGTGAATCCTCCAAAAGTTTATTACACAAAGGTTAAGCGCTTTCATCACACCGTGACTTCTTCAGAACACTACTACATGCACTCCAGACACTTTTATATGCTTAATACATCACATGACATGACACATTCAAACACCTGACATACTAATCTAATTATAAAAAATCCTTTAAAAGTGCTAAAAAACTCACTTATATTAACACACTTTAAAACATTCATGCATATTTACATTCATCCTATATATAATTGTAAATACACACTAGTATATAAAACTTATACATATTTCACAACTACTAATATGAACATTTTCATGATAAATGCATAAAACATTGTTTAAGGGACATCTCCTTTTAAACATATCAAACTCTTGTTGCCTACATTCACCCGGTATTGTCCAAAATTGGTTTGATAGATATATGGTCATTAATTCCCGGGTACTCAGAGGCATTGAGTCTGATTTGCCACCTAACCTCTCTATCGCCAACTTTCTTTTTTGTCTCTCCCCCCCTCACATTGTCATTAACATGTTCCAAAATTCCAAATTTAAACTTCAAACATTCTTTGTTGTCTTTCAAGTGCTTCCACAGGGCATTATTCTCATCTTTTTTCCTAATACTATAGTAGTGATCATAAATTCTATTACGTAGGCATCTAGTTGTCATGCCCACGTAAAAACATGGACAGTTGGTACACATAGCCAAATACACTAAGTTTTTTGTCCTACAATTCCCCCTACTGAAATTGATTTTAACTTTATTATAATTTTGTAGGGAATAGTGGGGGATGAGCCCTATTTTGTCTACAAGAATGGGTCTAACATGATGGTGGCAATCAGAGACATGCCTCCGAAGTACCCGGAATTAAATGACCATATATCTATCAAATAATTTTGGACTAACAACCGGTGAATGTAGGCAACAAGAGTTTGATATGTTTAAAAGGAGATGTCCCTTAAACAATGTTTTATGCATTTATCATGAAAATGTTCATATTAGTAGTTGTGAAATGTAAATATGCATGAATGTTTTAAAGTGTGTTAATATAGAGCACTTTTTATTTTTTTTTTATATAATTTATTCAGGGGTGTTTGAATGTGTCATGTCATGTGATGTATTATGCATAGCATATAAAAGTGTCTGGAGTGTAGTAGTGTTCTAAGAAGAAAGTCAGTGTGATGAAAGCAACCTAAGTGTGTGTAATAAACTTTGGATTCACCTGGTGGTGTCACTGGGTGCCTTTTTGCTGGGCAAATTAGTGCTATATAGGAACTGAGAGTGTTTGTGCTTACATTTTGTGGACTGTTCTATATATATATATATATATATATATATATATATATATATATATATATATATAGATTGATTTCAGGTTGGGTACCAAGTTTCAGCAGGGTCATAGAGGGCAAGGGCTATTTGAATTTTAGCTTAGACATTAATGATGTCGTAATATAAATAAAAATCTGGAGACTTAAACCGCCTTTGTTCTTTGGGCCATTTTTCTGAAAAAATAAGTCTTTTTAACTTAGAGAAGGAAAGGTTCCAGATAGGTGAGTGGGCAACCCCCCCTTAGTGCATTTGGTTAATTTTAATAGGCGTGATAAAGTTTTATTTATATACAGGGAACAGATAGCTCATTTAGGATTTTTACAGCTGGTTTGGGATTATAGATTTCAGTGAAGAAATATACAAGAGAGTTAATATCTTCATTGCTATATATGTTTTTTTCCCTTTGTATTTTATTTCATTTTTATAGTTTGGTCCCTCTTTGAGTGTTCTGTTTGGGCCCTAGTGTTCATTTGGGGGTTTGTTCCAAGTTCTGCAAGGTGAATATTTTGTAAGTGAACAAGGAAATTTTTTGTAACCATCATGGTAGTTTTTGTATCACATGTAGTTTCTTTTTCCAGTTCAGGAGAAGAATCATTTTGTAGTTGTCATTCAATCTATCTTTGCTCATTGTTTTCTCTGACTTTTTGTACAATTTCTTTCTCTTATTTTTATTTTTAACATAGTATTTGTATGAGTATTTACTCATTGACCCTTTGGCTGCTTGTAGCCCATTGGATATGGAAGGGGAAGGTGGTCAAGCAGGATTCTGCATCAAATCATTTCAGATAATCATACATTTCTTTTTTACATCACATCTTTTTTAAGAATGTTACTGTTTAGTGAAAAGTGGGACTACTACCATTGCAATTCAGGTGGTGAGTGGGAGTAATACAAAGTGAGACATTCGAGTGAATTAGGATACATCTAGCCACCAAAGGCAAACAATTTTGTTTGTTTGATAGATAATTTGAGACCAAGAAATAATAAATTCTGGAGAAGACTTTACCAGACAGCCGAATACTTAGACTTATTTAAGCTGTTGGTCAAAAATATTAAAAGGTCCAACTAAGTTGAAAGCTATTATCAAAACCTGAATCGATGCAGTTTACTTGGGGCCGTTTCCTGTTTTATTTGATTTATCATTATCAGGGGTCCATGAGTGCATTCCAGTCACCACCAATAATGAAAAGATAATTAGGAAATTGAATTATTAGATTATGTGTTTCATAGAAGAATAAGTGCTGGTTTGTACAAGGGCTATAAATAAAAGGTTTAAAAAAAGAGGGATTTTACCTGAGGGTATGAGGCAGAAGTAATAAACACCATCTACTATTCAGGTCAAATTTAAGGATTTAGCATTTCACCATTAGGAGGATTTTTTAATTATTATTACAGTGCCTTTGATATCAAGTTTAATCCAATTTTATTTTTTTTATCCCCATTGAACATTTGTCATATGGGTCTCCTGTAAAGGATCGTTTGGATTTATCTACGAAAATATCAGATTGCATAACTAGTTACTATTTATTGATTTCTTGAAGCCATCATACATAGATTCAATTCACACTAATCATAATTAGATTCCAAAGATATATGCTAGGCTAGGAGCTACTAAAAAAAGCCCCCTAGGGGATGATGCAATTAATAAACACATTTTTTTATATGTGACGTGCAAGTGCAATGCGGATAAGTAATGGTATTCTGGCATCCGTACCATACCATAAACCCGTGCCTAACCGCAATATAAAGAGTCATTTTTGAAAAAGTTTAAATAGATGCAAGTGATCTGTTTTTAAAATATTTTCCTTGGAAAGAATAATGCAAAGAACAGAGGCAAGGGAGACATAAACATCAATCAAATGGTCAAGTGCCAACAGAGCATTGGACACCTACACATGTCATGCCACTTCCAAAAAATATAAGGAATATATGTAACCATATGTACATGAGATGGACAGTTAAGTTGTTAGAGATGTTAGGTTAGGAGTTAAAGTCAATACCACCATAAGAACATAAGCGCACAGCATTTTTAGATTGACCTCAAATATTTCCATGCAAATAGGCAAGAGAGGAATAAGTAATATAGACAATAAAGAAACTAAGCGATTAGAACCACACAAATTTTAAACCAGAGCTATTAATAACCATTACAGCAGATAGTCATGCAGTTCTATTTATAGCAAGGCATAGCAGTAGATACCACCATAACCTAATACTATGCTTTAGAAGTCTCCTGTCTGGAGAAGGACAGTCAACTTGAATTAAGCTCTAACTAAGGCATACTGCTCTAAAAGGGAGGGGTTAATGAAGGAGTAATTATAACAAGAAAAATAATAGGTTATATGTCGTCAACAACAGAATAGCTCTGAGTAATGTATTATACATTTTTTACCTATCTGAATGTCTGGCGAGTTTACTAAATGACACACACACAAAATTACATAATAAGTTAAAAGAAGGAGGAGGAGCAAAACAAGAGCATTAATTGACAACCTAAGCAGATTATTGTGAACTGCATTTAGTGAAAATCCAATTAACTACATAACTCACATATCATCACTAACCAATAAAAATCACAGTTTAGCCAGCCTTTTAGCAAGAAAGCAAGTTTAACTTAAGCCCCGACTAATTAAACCAAGCACAAGCACTGGCATATCAAAGCTCACTAGCTCTGTAGAATATCCACTTTCAGGAATTAAAACATCACGATTCATGACATCATGACTGACTGAATCATGGTGAAAGTAGTCAAAAAAATTTGTATTACCATGCAACAAACAACAAATTTCAAACTTGAGAGACAGACATATTTTCAGTAAAGGTAGCACAGCTGTGAAGCAGACTAATGACCTTTTCTTTAAATATTTGACAATTGCATGAGCATTTTATTTTACTATTTATTCCTGGAGTTGCATCAGAAACACTTTTCACAATGAACACTTAAACACACACCCTAAATACTAAATAGGAAACTACATGAAGAAACTAAAAAGCATGTCTGCATGTATGGCACTGTAGTCTGTAGTTTAAACATATGAGCACAGATGGCAAGCTATATACATTTTTGATATGAAAGACTTCACATTAACATATATTTGTATTGCTAGAAAAAAACCCTATATTGTAATAAATTCATTACTTAAACATAATTTAGGGCTGCTGAATTACCTGACCCAGTCAATTCCCCTTCATAAATTATTACCCCATCCTGAAGTGTGTCCGTCCAGAAAGTGGATTTTAGATCCATTTTCCCTTCCCCAAGCTCTAATTAATGATATTAGCATTCCCAAAAATGCAGCTGCTCTTTACGACCTCCTCCAGCCTGATGCCATCTGGCTGGTGGTTTCTGTGCGCATTCTGGGTAATGGGAATATTGAAACTGCCACAAAGCTTAGAACACCCCTCATCTTGTGATCTTGGTAATGCTCTATGAGCTCTTAATGGAATCTTTTTTTAGCTAAGATTTTATTTTCAGTAATGTGTTCAAACATCTCAGTTAGTATGACTGGAAGTTGTAATTGGTCAAAACTTTCTGGAATCTGTTATTAGAATGTTGTTTTCTACCTACTGCGTTGAGTCTATTTTTTTAACAAGTCCATGAGAATAATTTTAGTTATTTGTATTTACCTTTGTTTGTTGTTGTATTTATTTTGAATGATAATCTGTCTTTTTTCTTGTCAATAATAAATAATTCTGGATGTAAATTGAATTCAGAGACAAATGAATTTAATTTTAATTTGGATATAAATATTTTAGGAAATCTAGCAGCAAAGGAGCTGCTTTGCTGTTTAAAGGTAGAAGAGAGAGAGAACAGACCAACCTTTAGACCTAGCAGCTCCTTTATTTGAATCCTGTGTATTTTTTATTATTCTACCACACTTAACTGTTACATCCTTTTTAGGTGACATTAGAGAAGATAGTTTGGTTTAGAAGTTATAGCCATCATGGATTCTTTGTTGTTAGCCATCACTGGGTGAATTAAAGTGTGTGTTTGAGCCACCACAGAGTGAAACAAAGAATTCTAAACAAGAAAAAGTTCCTAGAATTACTTACTGGTTGGTTGCTTCATCCAGTCACTAGAGGTAAGCCCTTGCAGAAAAATGACATTTTTTTTTTTAGACCACGAAATATTTATATAGGTCTTTTTCCATGAAGTGTGGTTTAGAAAATGCCTTTCCTGTTCAATTCGGTGCCAGATGCAGTTTTTTTTGAGCGGATAGATTTGGTTGATACAGGAGCAGCAGAAAGTGTGTGTTCAGTTTTGTGGCCCTCTCTGTATTGTCCTTTTCTGGTTTTATCAGGTATAAAAAATATCTACAAACACAGCCAGCTTTTCTTGACTACCATACCAATTATATCCTTGAATTTCCAAGTCCTTTATTTTCTTTGCCAATGGTTCCACATATAATGCAAATAAAGGGGAAAGAGGACACCACTGCCTGGATCCTCTGCTCAAGCAGAAACCAGAGAGGAACCCACCCACTTTAATTTTCATCTCTGATCCCTCATATATTCTTCTAATCAACCTCATAATTTTATCAGGGAATGCAAATGCTTCCACTTCCCTGCTCAAAGTCCAGCTTACTCCGTCAAATGCTTTCCCTGAATCACAACCGACAAACAGTGGTATTTTCTTAAATTCTGCTTCTGCACTGATTCTGTTTCTGTAATTGTTGTGAATGTTGCCTCCCCCTCCACAAAACACACACTCCATATGTCCAATTTTTTTGCATCACCACATAATGGCAAAACAAAATCAAAATTGTATAAAACCAACAAACATGTTTTATGACTTTTTATATTAATGTTTTATTCATGACTTTTTATATTGGTTTGTTTCACCTTTTGTGAGACTTTTGCTTTTTATATATATATATATATATATATATATATATTTATATATACATATATATATATATATATATATACTACACACACACACACACATATATACACACACACACACACTAGTATATGACACATAGGACATATTATTTGTGGGTTCGGGGTATATTATTGGATTAAATGCTTTCTAGTATGTTAATTTATGCTAGGATTTAATGTGATTGGGTTAAATTTATAGGCAGTACTATTTAAAATTTATAGCTTTAGTGTGTTTATTGAAGTTGCTTTAATTAGTAGCGTGAAGTCGGAAAACTGGCCCATTGTTAAAGATTTATTTTTTTTTACTGCAGCTGCTGTGGCGAGTCTCATCTGTGTTTTTAGAAATTTAGTATAATGGCAAAACACTTTATAATCATGATTTAGTGTTGAAATGAACCTGTATGAAGCTGGATCCGATGGAACCTGTATGGAAGCTTTAGGTATTACAGCTTACACTGCTTTCTTCCAGGTTGTTGGTACTTAAAATACTTAAAAACAAAAATCTTAAAGATCTTTGTCATTTTTTCCCTTTTAGCTTTCAATCCTCATACTTTCACAGTGTATTCCTATATTCTTCCTGTAGATTGGTTATACATCACCATATCTATCTTGCCTCCTATCCTGCAATTTAGCTTCATCTACCTCTAATCTTGGCATATTCAATTCTTCCACAAACAGATTTTTATTTTAGCTTATACAGACTTAGGATTTCATAGAATTTCAAATATGCTTAGATACTTCTAATACTTCTTGTGTCATCTTCCTTGTTACAGGCTCCCTAAGCTTTGGCATATTCAATTCTTCCACAAACATTTCCGTATTTCAACGCTTTATACAGACTTAGGATTTCATAGAATTTCAGAAATACTTCTAATACTTCTACAGGGTCTTGTGTCATCTTCCTTGTTACAGGCTCCCTAAGCTTGGTGACGGCCCTTTCTACTTTCCATTGCCTTAATCTTTCTGCTAAAAGTTTTTGTGCTCTAGTTATCAAAAAACAGATGCTTAATCTTCCTTAACTCATGCATATTTTCAAGGTAATCCCTTATTTTCCATTTAGCATTCTGCAGTTACTCCTCCTCTTGTTCTGTGAAACTCCCCCTATTCTGCGATACCTTAACATTTGTCAGTCCTCAAGATACCTTAACATTTGTCAGTCCTCAAGATAGTTGTTACTTCTTAGCCCTCTCTCCCTATTTCTAAACTCCACTTTAAATTTTATCCCATTTCCTAGCTACATTTTCAGAAGAAATGTTTACTTTCTCTTACAGTTCCTGAATATTTTCCAATACCCAGTCCTTAAATTACTCTAAACAAATAGGTTTTGAAGAAGTACCAGTGTCTCATTATCATCTTATTACCCTGTGATTTTAAATTATTGGCGCATATTCAGAAATAGTTATTAGGTGCATATCAAGACCTTCAATTAAATGCACATATTCCTGTGAAACGTAAACCGTCTAGTCTAGCCCAGTTTTTGTATCTGGGAGAATAACATGTAAATTCAATCCAAACATCTGGTAAATTCACATCTTCTATGCCAAATATTTTCAGAAATT
This sequence comes from Protopterus annectens, assembly GCF_019279795.1. Taxonomy (NCBI): domain Eukaryota; kingdom Metazoa; phylum Chordata; order Ceratodontiformes; family Protopteridae; genus Protopterus; species Protopterus annectens. Next base: position 707,175,544 of record NC_056747.1, on the reverse strand, counting down.
TCTTCAAAAATCTACTCTACTTGGTTTTATTTTCCCTCCTGCCCCCCCCCCCCCACACACACAGATCTTCACTGTTGCAAATAAAATTCCAATCCACACCTATAAACAATATTCCTTGCTGAAATTCTTCACAGAATTTTGTCAAGCTTCATTAAAGCAGTTTTAGGTGGAATAATATACATGCCAGTGTAATCCTCCTCCCTTGCCAGTAGCCCTTTAGTACTACAAACCTACCATTATAATCCTCCTCCCTTGCCAGTAGCGCTTTAGTATTACATTATATATATACATATACATATATATACATACACACACACACTTCTTCGATCACAATTGGAGCTCCTCTTGCAATTAAAAGCACTCCTCTTTTCCTTTGTCCCAGATATCCTGCTGAACGACCATTCCAAAAACCTTTTTATCAAATTCACATGTTCAATTCCTTCCAAGCGAGTCTCCTGTAGCATAGCTATCTGCACGCTACATTTTTAACATAGTTCACTACTCCTTTTTGTACTTATCTGTGAAACAATTGACATTTAAAGACATTACAGAAAGCATCATTATATTAAACAGTTATTCCCACCTTTTATGTACAAGTTTTTTTTTTTGTTAAATGTTCCAGCAGTTGTGTCACATGTATACACTGCTTGGCTGGTTGATAGTGTTGTTTCTGGTCATATCCATTTGAGCCTGTCACATCTTCCAAAACTTTGTTTTATTGAAAGAAAAGAAAAAAACACAGACACACACACCAATACCCACTAAAACCTAATAGCTTGCACAAAACCATGAACATCTTCAAAACACTGAAGTTTTAACCTCCTAATAGGAACTAATGTTCCAAACTGACAGCCACACTCAGACTTCAATTAACCTAAAAGAAAGATTATCCATGCTACGACACACAGTGTAGCCTGTGCTTCTACTAGCTGCTGTCTGTTTAGTCTTGTCTTATAGCTCTCCCAGATAGTGTTCTCTGAAAGCATTCAAGTGTTTTCCTGTCTCCTAGTCATTTCTCTATCAGATTGTCCTCTGAAGACATGAGGACAAGATACAAAATTGCTAAGCATACATTTATTTGAAAAAAGCCTTGTAATATTCAATATTCCTTTTCATTTACTTGCTTTCTCAAACTTATTAGATCAAGCTATGGGCCTTAATCGAGTCATTCCCCTATGCAAGGATGAAGAAAAAGCACACATTCTTTTACCAAACTTATTTCTCCCTTCTCTCTTTCTTGTTGTTCAGTTTTAAGAAATGTAGGCACTGCAATGTAAAAAAAAAAAAAAACACGGAGCACCTGTTCACATTAATATTGCCATTACACTTAAAAAAAATAATTGGGAAAACTTTATATAGCATGCAAAGAAAAATCATCCACTATAAAAATAGTACCATTAAGAAAAAGTTTTACTGCCAGTTAACTTTCTTCCTCCCCCTTCCAAACACTAATGACAAATTTAAAGTGAAAACCATTATTGCTTTGTAATCCCACATTTGTCAATTTCCAAATTACTGGTTTTACTCCTATTCATCTCCATCTCCCAAATCCTGTTGCTGCTTCATTTCCAATGTACTCTTGATTCTTCTAGTCAACTCTTGTGCTTTTTAAGCTTCTCAAGCATTTTCCATTGAAATACTACAAAATGTTTCAATGGCACAGCCTCTCTGTGGTCTTTACTACCAGAAGAACAAGCAGCAGAATCTCCTTTCACAGCTCACTTTTTGTTGGATAAACTTTTGTATTTCCTCTTTAGCATGTACTTCAAAGAAAATGATTTTTGTCCCTCAAGGGAAAACTATCTTGAAGACAGCTGGGTACAACAGTTTGAATCTCATCCCTACTTTGACATTCACTGAATAGGGAATAAATTTACTCTTCTGCCTGGTGTACAATGAGTAGCCAAAAGTCTTGCACTTTTAGTACTTTGTTCTTCTACCACAGTTTTGTCAGAATCAACTCCTTCTGCTGGTAGGATTGCATATTTACTATTAAAGGTCTCTGTTGTTTTCTCATAGCCAGATTTTGGAGCTCACACACACACTGCCCTTTCAATTAACAACTCCTGCTGTGAATACCAGTTCAGTTGTTTATTTATGCTTTCATAAAATTAATGCAGTCTGGTTTATTTTAATCAGGTCTGTGTGCAGTTGTCTTATATTCTCTTCTAGGTTTCTGGAAGTCATGTCTGGAGCTTGCACTGCTTTTTGCTAAACAGCTGCAGTACTCTTCCTAGTTGGTATTTCTTACCTTTTGTACCAGATTTCCCTTCAGGTCCTCTATTTCTTTTTTCTGGCATCCAGGCAGTGCACTTAATAGGCCAGTTACTAAAATTTTCCCAGAAATATAAATCCACTGCCTTTCTCTGCAAAGTTTCTGTTTTCACGCTGGCAGAGCTAGAATTAAGCTGTTCCTGAATGTGAAGCCATCTTGGAAGTGACATAACCACAACTTTGGTTGTATACTCTGCATGTGCTCATTTACTGAGCGGGTACGACCACAACTTTGCTTAAATGCTGGGTATGTGCTAATCAAATAAAAATTATACAGGCAGTTCTGGCTGGAGTGTCACAAGGGAAGGTTTTGATTATACTTCCTCTATTTTTCTCTCAACTAACTTTAGTCTGGACCCCTGCCAAAGCAGTAATGCACTCCAGTTTTTAGCAGCTAGATGACAAAAGAAAACTCACTTTTTAAAACTGATAATGGAAAGCTCTGACATGCACAGGCAAGCACTGCCATGGAAAATGTTCTCACTGCATTCCCATTCCCACATTCAGTTCCTCAACCACCCCCCATATCATCACTAATTAACCAATCACTGCTCTCCATCCACTTCTGCACACAAAACCGCTCCCTCCCTAAAGGCATAACTGATTTCCACAAAACTCCTTTAACTAGCTTACTAGTTCTTACCTTTCTCTTAGCATCCTATTAACCTTAGCTCTTCACCATGATGTTTCATCCATAGCATATTGCTACCACCCCTAAACTATCTGACAACATAATGCATCAACACTACTCACCCTAGGATACTACCACAGTTATTACTAGCTCTGTCACTGCTCGCACTCTCAACCATACAATATATCATAACTGGCAATCAGCTACTTTAAACCAGTCTCTTCACACTTCCTCCTACCACTTTTATATAGCTTAAAGGAGTAAGTTAATAGTTATTTTTTAGCCTCAACAAGATGATATAGCTGAACTATTTTCTTGTCTCTCATTTCAGTCCCCCTATTAATCTCAATACTAGCTGATCTCAACACCATTGACCTCTGTGGCTTCTAATGATTAATCTCTGCACCATCTAGATAACAAAAACACTAATACAGTTTTTGTATCCTGATGAATGGCCCAAACAATATTACTTCCACAGGCTCACTCCAACACCTTAAATGACCACCTCCCCATTTTCTCTATCAGACAGCATATCACTACCCACAAGTTCCACTCATGCAATTCCATATGTAATCTGTCCACCCTCCATACACAGAAACATTAATCTCCAACTTAAAATCTGTCAAATGGAACTCTTTACATACGCTCCAACTTGATGAAGCAGTATCCATATTCAGCACCATTTTTCCCCAACAAACTGGGCTCCCATCAGAACCAAGAGTAAAGTTTAATCCTATGGTTATTGGGACACTAAATTTATTAATCAAAGGGACAGTTTAGTAAAACTGGAAACTGAAGAGAATGGAAGCTGACCTACTGAAATGTAAACAGTTGAGAAACTCTGCTAAAACCAAAATCAAATTAGACAAAATAACTCATTACACAAACCTATCAATTCATCTGTAAATTATTCGGGACCTCAGGTAATCAGCTCCTTCACCTTGGTCAGGCCACTCAGCTCTGTCTGTATAGAATCACTTTGTAAGCACTGCCAAATAATTAAACTTGTATTTCACAAAATTCCTTCAACCATCTCACTGAAAAACAACCCCCAATTCTTACCCATCCCCTAGACCTGCTCAATGCAAGCACGCACACTGTTTTCAGCCCATACCCACCTCCACTATCAAAAGGCATCCCCTCTAGTTTAAACGAATATGTCTCTTACCCCAGATAACCTATCAGCAAAATACATCAAGCTGGCAACTGACTTGATGACCTACTCACTCTTCATGCTAATCAATCAATTAAGGAAAGCCAAGTCCCAAAACAGTGGAAAAAAAAAAAGAAGTCTTGTACATTACATCTACATAAAGGCAGTAATTCCACAGAGCTCTCCATCCATCAGTCCTTTCCCATTTTGCCACCTCTTTCTGATCTAGAAGATGTATCCAAACCCAACTATTACTTTTGTCCTGACAGTAATCCCCCACGGATTATTTCCACATCACAGTACGCTCTCTGACCTTCTTAACTCTACCAGCTGCATCAACCAAAGTAGAAATTAAGGTAAAACTCATATCTGCAGTGCTCTTACACCTATCAAAGGCCTTCAGTACTGTATGCCACTGACTTCTGCTAAACAGCCTCTCTTCTTCATACATTAGGTCCAAGTCTATCAGCTGTCTTTCTGGTTTAACAGCTATCCCACTAGCAAGAAACAGGCAAGACATCTCCTCCTTGCTAACTCTACCAGCTGTCTTTCTGGTTTAACAGCTATCCCACTAGCAAGAAACAGGCAAGACATCTCCTCCTTGCTAACTCTAGCAGTTGGTGTCACTGAAGGCTCTATTCTGTTTATGAATACGTTGACAATTTGACCCAATCTCCCCAGTGCAAGTAAACATGCTACCATTATTCAGGATACAGATCACTCAACCCTAATCTGCACTGCAGAGAATCTAGAAAAAACTGCAGATAAACAAATAATCCCCACTATTTATTAAACATCAGCTCTATTACTTGTAACTGCACAAACAAATCCAAACTAGTCCTATTCATTTCCAAACAATTCTTTCAACAGAAGAATCTCTTTAGCATAACCTTTTCTAACTGTATCAAAATTGAACTACCCAAACAAAATGTCTAGACATCACAAATGACGACATTATGAAATTTGGCTCATCTAATGCAGAAAAAACAAAAAACATGATAAACTTGGTGCCCTCAATAGAATTAATCCCCACCTACATATAACAATAGAAAAACCTTTGCTCCAAATTATCTACTCCCAACCCTTCAATACAGCGCCCCCATTTTAATAAATCTGCAAGTCACCCAAGCCCATCTACTTCAGCAATCCTAACAAAATAAATCACTCTGGCACTATCCCAGACACCTTTAGTGACCATCTCCCTGCTTTCATTCATCACTCAGCTAACTCCACCCCATATCAACACCATTATTTTCCCCACTCGCAAACTTAATAACTTTAACCCCACAACTTTCTCAAATATTTTCAAAAAAAAAAAAAAAAATGAATTGGCAAATCCTAAATACCCTTTCCCTTGACAAAGCTTTAGAACATTCAACTCTGTCTTCCTAAATACTCAACTCCCTAGCCCCTCTAAGAAACAAAAGAATCAAAGCTAATACTGCTCCTTGGCTGTGCAAAGAAACAAAACAAATCATGCACCAGAGGGACAAATCCTGGAAGCTTTACCAGAAGAATAAAATGCCTATTACCTTGCTCTAATACACCCAACTCTGCAACAGTGTAAAAAAACTAAATCACCATGGACAAAAATCTACTACAATAAGCTTCAGTCCAACAATAATAAAAACCCTAAACAATTCTGGAAATCAGTTAATTCCCTTCTCCATCCAGGCTCCAGGAATAATCCCTGCCCTGACCAAAGTATAACTGACATTGGACTAAGCTCACACTTCAACTCATTCTTTACAGAATCCATAGCTAACCTAACCAAAACTTTCCCAAAACAATCCACATATCCCTCATTCTTCACCACCCAACAACCCTAATAACTTCCCCTCGTATTCCAGCCCAAACCACTCAACCAATATTATAAAAAGGCTCATATCCAAACTAAAGCCATGCTCCAATGCCCCTGACAAAATACCCTCCACCTTCCTCAAATGCGCTGCTGATGGTATTTCACTCCCAATCAGCATCTTAATAAATAGATAGATCCTTAAAAGAATCATATGTACCCAAACTCTGGCATTAAGCCTACATTCTTCCACTTCACAAAGGAGGCAAAAACACCAATATTTCTAATTTCCGCCCCATTGCCCTACTCTCTCCAATCTCCAAAATTCTAGAAAAATTTGTCCACCACCAACTTATGCCTTTCTTAACCCAGCACCACCTCCTTACACCCACCCAACATGGCTTCCTCCCTGGCAATAGCACCATAACTGCCCTACTCTCCTTCCTAGAAACAGTCAATCAAGCCCGAGATTCCAGACTCTTAGATCTCTCTAAAGCATTTGACACTATTTCCCACAACCACCTTCTCTATCATCTCTCCAACCTTCATCTCTGCTGCCTCCAACCTTCCTGAACTACTGACAAACTCAAACTGCATTTTCAACCACCGAGAACTGGATGCACCAAAACCACCTCTCTCTCAACTTAAATAAATAAAAAATACTACTTTCCCCTCCCTCCAGGGCTTTATCTTATGACGAAAATGCTTTCAAAGTCCTTAGCCAAACCAACTCAGCTATAGAAGTGGTCCCTTTTGCAAATCTTCTTGGTATTACCAAAGACGAACACCTTGGTATCCATATTCAACAAAACAAAGAAAACCCACCAAAAATGAGGTATGCTCTATAGGAATAACCTCTTTCTCTCCAACTCCACAAAGCATACCTTGGCAACTACCCATATTCTACCACCTTTACTATATGGAGCCCCTTTTCTAACAAATTTGACTTCTTCCATCACCTCCAAACTTGAAAATTGCTATAAAAAGATCTCTAAATTTGCAACTAAATCCAAAACCTCCACTCATCATTGCCTTACCCTACAATCTCTGAACTGGTTAGAACTTTCTAACCACCTACACACTTTCTACAACTAACCACTGCTCACAACTTAATATTTCACCCAGATAAATGCCCAGCCTTAACAAGCATCCTTCCCCTATACATCCCAAACAGATCTCGGAGATCTGAACACCAAAATTTAATTTCCATCCACAAACCCAAACGACCTGCTGGCCAGCTTCTCCTCTCTTTCTCACTAGGCAAGAAATGGAATTCTCTCCCCTCCTTCACTTAGGACTATACCAAAGTCTAGAAACCTTCAAAATCTAGCTTCTCATACCCAGAAATGTTCCTGCTTACACCCTACCTAAATTCAAGGGAATTCCCCAAAGAGTTCATACTCCTTGCTCCTAACCTCCCTCTAACTCTTATTTCTATTCCCCTACAACAGACCCAAGCTCTCAGTAACTGATTAAGCAATCTCTCACTTGATTCCATGTATATAAATGTAAATAGCAAATTAGTTCCATTGACTGCACATTACGTATATACCTTACTTAATTAGAATAACTGCATGTAAACTGTCTCCCCTCTACTGCTAGAACCTTAGATCTTTTATTATAAAGACAGTTGATCATGCTTGCTCTGAATGCAAACACCTGTAAACAGTGTTCTCTAATATCCGTTAACTGTGTCGTACGTATGCTGTACTTTTCATGCATTTGCATTTCCTTACTGTATGAATATTGTACATGTATTATACCTTTATAAATTATGTAACCCTTACTGTATTGATTATGGAACTTTTCTCTCCGGGCCTCCACTGAAAACGGGCACTTTCAGGCCCAGTGGACTTCCCGGTAATCAAACTGAAAATAAATAAATAAATGTAGCATAATTTGTTGATACTACGTACAACACACACTACTGGTTAGCTATACAACTCCGATGGACTGAATTTCAACATACCCTAACCTTCTCTAAAATCAGCCACTACACATAACCTAATCCACTAATCCACAAATCAGATAAAAGCCCTAGCAACAGCAACATAATTCTTTACTACTCTACCAACAGAAAACTTTGCTACACAGACAAACATTTAATCATCACAAAATCTAACCACGCTGGAACTGCCTCCTCCTACTCCTAAGTATCCAAAATCTGAAACTCCATAACACTTAAAGGTGGTTTGGGATTACCTAATTTGAAAGGGTATTAAGAGCTACACAGTTAAGGCTCTATTCATAACACAAGCAGAAAGCGATAATTCAAAAAGGAAAGGGATGATGAAACTGGGAGAAGCTCAAGAAACAATGAGAGAGTGGGATTGTGGATGTAGCAACTTAAGGAGAGTAAAATTAACCATACAGAATATATTCATAAAATAGCAGAAGTTATTCTAAGAATCAAGCCAACACAGAAATGGAGAAAGGAGATTCTGCCAATAGGGATGACTGCAAACAGGGGTACAGAGAACAGGCAAGATGGGGCTGGAATTTACAGGAGAAAACTGGCAAAGGAACCAAGGTATTGGGTGTGAATAATTAGACAGGGAAAGGTAACAAACAGCAAATGTTGGAAGTGTAATGGGGGGAAAAAAGGAGGTAATTGGGAAAATATTTTTTATGAGTGTAATTGACAGATTTTAAAATTTCCTGAAGACTACTCTGTTAGAAATACTCTGAGCAAATTGGTGTAATTAAGGAATGATTTGTTTTGAGCTGTCAGACTGTGTCTAGGAAATTCCAATTCTGTAAGACTTTACTGAGTTTAATTCTGGTGGCTGCCAAAAAAGGGGGCAAATTGCTAGAAAATGGAAATCAAAGTCTAACCCAACTATACTAGAACTAGTAAATTATAGTACAGAAATAAAAGAACTGGAAGTGGGTTCATTAGAAAAGGGAAGGAGGAAATTAAATAGAAAAAATATGAATTGTGGGAACAACGTGCAGAATAATGTGAGCTTTAAGGAAAGGCAGGAATTGAATGAGATAAGTAATATTTAAATTTTTTTTGTGCTTGAGCAGGTTAAAAAGGAGATGAGAGGTGGTTTTTGGGAAGAATGGCTCGAGTATAAAAGAATTATGGTGGCAAATACTGTTAGAAGCCACCAAGCTGCCTGGGCTAAATGAACATATTTCGTTATCCCCAGTTTTAAAGTTGAGAGCAGCTAAAATAAAGAATTAACTTGCACAGACATTACTTGAACATTAGATGGTGCTATTTTAATGTAAGCAGATCGCATTTAAATGAAATGCAAAAGAACATATTTTTAAATTAGGATTATTTATGGTGCTTTACTATTTACAATAATATATGCATTTATTTATTTGCAATGGAATACACAACTGTTTTTAAAGTGTTTTTATGTTCAAACAATGTTTTAACATGATTTAATATTATACTAAGTTCCTATGGAGTTCTTAATATACATGAGCCTTTTGTTTTATTGGTTTAGGTAAGATGCAAACAACATTATTGGTCAAATTGATTTTAATTAGTTTATTTAAACAGTAATTAGAGTTAATTAATCTGATGAAGTCTTTCCTTAGGTGTGGACGAAAACGCACTTGTTCAGTAAAGCGTTTATGTGGACTTTATGTTTTGGTAGTTGCAATAAAGACTTGTTTCCGTAGCTGGTGCGCTTTTTCCATTTGGTTGGATTTATAAGTAATATTTAACTGACTGGCTCTATAGATAAGGGATGTATAATATTTGCAAATGAAAATATGTCACAACGGTTTTAAGTATATAAATGTATGCCTAGGTCATGTGTGATAATAAAGAAAAGTTTTATTGAATTTAACATAAATATGTTTTGTCATAGGTTCATAGGTTTATACTAGGCTAACTGCCCTAGGGCATTTATAAGCCTAGCCCAAAGTTATGTGGCTTACGCCACCCCTTATGTTAGAAATACTGTGCCCATTAGTTTGTTTTGCCTCTGTCCAGTAGTGACACAGAGATGATTCCCGGGGTAAACCTACGATCTCCCATCCACCGGTCAAGATTTCTCTTGAACAGAGCCAGCGAGGTGCTCTGCCTCACATGGACCGGGATTTTATTCCACAGCATGGGGAGTCTTTGGGTGATAAATCTATCCCTCCAGCACGTCCTATTTATATCCATGCTAAGGTTTAAGTCTCTTGCTCTAGTGGTTTTGGTGGATTTGTTTTTTTGAGGTGGAGCATGTCCATTAATTCCGGGTTGGTCATGGCCTTGTATGTCAGGCACAGGTCACCTCTGAGCAGACGGTATGCAACTGAATAGAGTTGGAGCTTCAGTCTGGCAGCATATGACAGGTTTTGGAGTCCCTTTATCCTTTTGGTGAGGAACTTTTGGGGTCTCTCCAATTGCTGCAGGTGTCGGGTGAGATACATCCCGAATGGGGCATTGTACTCGATCATTGGTCTGATAAGTGAAGAATACAGGGGAACAATGACCTCACTTGATCTGGATGTGAATCCCTTCATGATCAGGTGGGCAATGTAGAAGGTCTTTCGAACCACTTTAGCAACGTGAGTGTCAAACGAGAGGCCATTGTCAACCTGGGTCCCCAGGTCCCTGATAACCCACAACCCACTAAGCACAGAAGAGGTTGTCACCTATATGGTAGCTTGGGGTTACCTTGTTTTTCCCCGAAGGGTATGACTATACACTTTTTTGCGTTTAACTTCAGGCCATGGCTCTGACACAAGCTATCAGTTTCCGTGAGACCCCTCTGAAGGATGTCTGCGTCCGATGTACTATCCACTATGGCACCCAGTTTGCAGTCATCCGAAAACTTTGTCAGCCATAGTCCTCCTATGTTTGCCTGTACTTCTGAGAAGTAGATGCCAAACAATAGGGGGCCAAGGACTGAGCCCTGTGGGACTCCACTTGTAACCAGCTTGGAGTCTGACATGGCTCCAGCAACTCTAACCCTGTGGGTTCCGTCCTTTAGCCAGTTTGCAACCCATCTTGTGACATATGGGTTTACATTTAAGCTGGTAAGTTTCTCTATAATACCAGAGTGGGGTATTGTGTCGAAAGCTTTTGCAAGGTCAAGGTAGGCTGTATGGACTGCCTTTCCCTCATCAATGGCCTTGGTGACTGTTTCGAAGAAGTCGACCAAGTTCAAAAGGCAAGATCTGCCCTTGACAAAGCCAAACTGGGTTGGGTCCAAGGTCTGCAAGTCCCCTATGTCCTTGTTTATGAGTTCCATTATGATCCTCTCCATAGCTTTGCAGACCAGGCTTGTTAAGCTTATGGGGCGGTAATTACCAGGGTCCGTAGAGGCACCACCTTTGTGGAGTGGGACCACAGTTGCCATACGCCACTCCTTGGGCACATATCCTGTGGTGAGGTTAAAATTAAACAGCTGCCTTATGTGCGGGTTTAGTTCTTCATTAAGTTCATGTAGCACACAGCCAGGGACCCCATCCAGTCCCATTGACGCTGTGTTTTTAGCTTTAGAGAGAGCAGCTTTCACCTGTGCATTTGAGATGTCTGGGAGGCTACACTCAGTTGGGATAGTTATCTCTCCTTTTGGGGGGGAGAGGAGGGTGAAGTTTGCGCTGAACCTGTCTGCCAGTATGTTGGCAATGTCTGTGGGTTCAGTGATTTTTGTATCATTTTGGACTAATTCTGAGCATATCTGGGAGTTTCCACCCAGGTTTCTGACATAGCTGAAGAAGGCCTTATGATTGTCTTTTGAATCTATGGCAATTTTTCTCTCAAAGTTGGCCTTGGATGATTTTATGAGGGATCGTAGTTTCTTGCTAGTGCTGATCAAATATGCCTTCCCTTTTTGGGATTTTGCTCCATCATGTAATAGCTTTCTCCTCTTATTGTAAAGTTTGTTTATGGCTGGGGTCCACCAGACTGGACGTTTGCCCTTGGTGGAAAGAGTCTTGGTTTTATTTGTGATTGCCTGATCCATGCAGTCCTGAAGGTGTTCACAGAAGGCATTTGTAAGGGCTTCCGCAGCTTGGGTTGTGGTTTCCATTGGCTCGGGTGCCTTGAAGGATACCACACCTGTCTTGAGTAGTGTGAAGTTTGCTTTAGAGAAGTTCTTCACTGTGGTCTTTTTTGTTTGGGGTGGGGGCGGGATGTGGATTTCTAGTGAGATTAGTTTATGATCTGATCTCACCAATGAGGGATATACTTCCTGTGTGGAGCATTTTGTCCCCATGTTCGTGATGATGAGATCTAGTACATTTTCTCCTCTTGTGGGGACGGTGACTAGTTGTTCCATGGCATTTTAATTTATGAACTCCAGGAACCTTTGGGCTAGAAAGTTTGGGCTTGAGTAATGTTCCCAGTCTATATTCGGGTAGTTGAAGTCACCCAATATGATGGTGTTTGGTGATACATTTATACCCTCCAGTGTCTTCAGGAAGGCTGTGTGGGTTTCCCGAGTTTGAGAGGGTGGCCTGTAGCATGCTACAAAATTGTAGAGCAGTTTTGCCTATGGTTAATTGCATCTGGATGGTTTCCGATGCTTCGTGCGTAGCCACCAACCTGGAGGTGTGGGTATCCTTGATGAATATGGATACACCCCCTCCTTTTGTGGTGTGGTCCGGGTTTTGGGGCCGGAACGCATGATACGAGATGAAACCTGATAGTGCCGGGGTGCTCTCAGGAGCCTTGAACCAGGTTTCAGTCACAGCACAGACAGACATCGATGTTCTCCATACTGAGAAGGGCCTCAAGTGCGTGCATTTTGAGATTTAGACTTCTGGCACAGAGCAGCATTACCCTTAGTTTCTTCACGTTTTTGTTTTCTAGGGTGGTAGGTTAAGAATTTGAGCCTTGCCTAAAAAAGGCACTATGGGGGTGGCAAGAGCCTTAGCCAATATCCGGAATCCCAGGGGTGACAGGTGCAAGCCGTCCCTTGCGAAGCAGCGTGGCTGGTCGAGCATGTCATCCCAGGCAAAAGGCACTGGATCCCCTTTGAATGACACCAGAAATTAAGCCAATTGTTAAAGCTGATCATCTTGTCACTATATTGTGGCATCATTCTTGGTGAAGGAAGGATACTGCTCAGGGTCAGGGTCATACCTGCCTGGGCTACATAATCAGAGAGCTCCTCTATGTCTCTTTTCATGTAGTCCAGGGAGGTACATCTCAGGTCGTTCACACCAGCATGGACAATGACTGTGTCATACTTGTACTTGCCTTGGTGTGACCTGAGTGCTTGTGTTATGTGGCGGATTCTAGCGCCCGATAGGCAGCTTACCATGACCCTCTCCTTGTTCAGCCTGGTGAGTGGGACGTCAGTGTGTCTGACTATGGAGTCACCTATGACAAGTATGTTTGGTGTTGTATTTGGCCTTAAGGGCAGTGACTGCTTTGCACACTGATTTTGTTGTTTATGTGTTGTTTGTGTGGTGTATTGAGTTTGCAGTTGTTTGGGTGTCTGCTTTGGAGGCCTCTGCTGTTTAGGTAAATTTTTACTCAGAGCCTCCAAGTATGTCTTAGTGTGTTTATGTGTTTGATTCAGTGGTGTGGTTGAGTTATGTGAGACTGGTATTGTGGTGTGTGTAGTTGCCTTCTCCTCCTGCCTGGTCTTGCCAGTCCTGAGTTGAGAGAGCTCAGCCTCCAGTCTGGCTAAATAACTGCATCTCTCACAAGTGTTAGTGTTACGTGGGAGGAGGAGAGGGTTGTCCGTGTACATGAGGCAACTGTAACATTGTCTCAGAATTCCCAGATTCACCAACTGGGCAGGAGAGGACGCCAGCATCTGACCCTTCGACATGCTAGAAAGAATTATGAGTTGGTAGGAGACAGAAAAGTAGTGGGCTTAGCAGGGAAGGGGGCACTCCTGGGGGGTTTTGCTAGTGAGAGATTTGTATAATATAGGAGTGCTTGACCTGCAAAGAGAATGCTTATAAGACAAGGGATATGCTTATAAGACAAGTGCTGAGCTTTTTGAGAAGAAAAAGCTATTTGGAACAAGTGCTGCACTTTTTAGTGAAGGTGTAAACTGTTTAAGTTCCTAACAGAGCAGTTCTAAGGGAAAAATTGAAGAACAGAATTTCTGGAGCCAGAAAGAGTTTAACCTTGTTTAACCGGCGCTGCCTGATGCTGCTCTAGTGGCAACTCCGTGCTAAATCGCGCTAAAGCACGTTAAAGCGTGCTTGATAGCAGGGGCTGGAAAGAAGCAGGAATAGACCCAAAACGGACAATAAAACTACAGTTTCAAGTCAGTAACCACCTCTACGGGGGGCAGGGAAGCTGCTCAATGTTATTCACTGCCACTGATCAGAGAGACCCTCCCTCAGCCCAAGCAAAAATGGCCTCACAGAAACTTTTAAACAGTTCAGGAACAGCAAGCCTGTAACTGAACCTTTTTAACTCTCAAAAAAGTGGGAAAAAAGCAAGATTTTTTTGTTTGTTTTTTTACAGAGATAGCAGAGGTTCACAAGTAAACTCAAGTTATAACAGTGCAGTAAATGACCCTACACAACAGTGCTAGGTCAAGGACAGAAAATATGCAAGTTTTAAGAAAAAAAACGATTTAAAATTAAGTGCAAACATAACCAAGTCTGTGAAAACAGGTATGTTCACACCAAACCCAAAGAGAAGGTACCTTGGAGCACTCTAGCTACTACAAAAAGGTACAGCATTCTTGAATAAGTAACAGTGATAAGGACACAGCACCCCTCCCATGCCAGGCAAAACTATACTTATGGCAGATTCTCTGTTTTCCTTGTAATCACAATATTCATTATTTTCTTTGTAATTGGAAGTTATAAGTCCCAGTGTCTCAAGATTATGAAAATGAGATGGGACTAAGATTCTGTTTGGTTATTATGTACATCAATGAGTTATTTTAAAGAGCCAAAATAAGGAAAATTACTTTTCATATCGGTACTGATGTTTCAAAGCAGCAATTATAATTAGTGATGTGCTAGTAGTTCACAAGCATTGCAGACACCAATACACTTAACTCCTCTTTTTTACATTTGCAGTCTCATCTCGGTGTGTCACATTCTACCAGCTTGTCATTTGTCACTCACAGCTAGAGTTTTTTTGCCATTGAAGTCATTCTGTACACATTGCTATTTTTAGGAAAAGCATCATGTCAAAGGCATAAAATGTTCATTATATTTTAAAGTCTTACATATATAGCTGCAAACTATTTACCTTAGTGAAATAAAAATATACATCACTAGTGTTCATAATTATGCAACAGTACACTTACGCAGTTTTGTTTTACTATTTAAACAAGTTATCAAATGGATTGAGTCACTTGGAGATGAAATTTTAGTTGATTAAATAAATACAAAAAAGTACATAAAATTATCAAAAACAAAAAATCTAAAATAACCAATAAAATTACAGCTATAATTAAAAGACAGTCATAACTACATAAAATATATACCTTTGTACCGAACTACATGCATATACATTTTCTAAAGCACAACTGCCTTCACGACAAATTTCGGCATCAGCTCCATATACGAAGCACAAGTCGAGACAATAAGCGAAATTAGTACACGGTTGGGGTAATGTTACCTGCCACTAAGATTCATTCACTAATCTTAGGTTTAACTATTACAGCCTCAACTTGCAACACTAATTCAACTGCATGTCATTTAACTACAAAGAGTTCACAAAGTCTAATCTTACCCAATTAGTGAATAAAACACGGTCACATATTAAGGGGTACTGTACTTACATCTTCTAGTGTGGGGCGAGGAGGGGGTTCAAACCCTTGGGGTTAGTGTATAGCTATGAAATCCCTGAATTTTAAGTAAACATCGTGCATACTCGTTTGCCCTTCCTACATTACAGCTTGGAGAGAAACCCTGAAATTACACAATGGTGGGACCTATTAAACACAACATTATACATAAAATAGCAAACAGTACAACAATCTACTTCAATAGTTAAATACACAATGCTAACGTATCCCCTTAACTACTATGAAGACAAACATTGACACACCACCACAGAACTCGACATATCAACAAAAACAGAAATACACCCAGAAATCAATAAATGTATGCGGTTAAATAAAACTATGCGAGAAAGCATAAATCTCACCTGCCTCCACTGCTAGAACTGCCATAGGTGAAGCCATTCCTAAACCACTGAAATATAAACCATAAAGAGAAACTCACACTCACTTCCTGACCGGCACACTATTTGGGGAAAGATATGAAACAAGTTGTAACCAATCAACATCTCCCACAATACATATTGTTCCATCCCCCGACTCGATCTCCAATCAGGAAACACGCAGCAACAAGAACACAGAAGGCGAAAATACGCATCGCTGTCATTTAACTATAGAAACGCAGTTGGGGTTTATTACAGTTAAACAAATAAGTGATAATGTGGTAGTTACGTGACGCGTTCGCAAGCAAAAGAAGTTAAGTGGTTTGTGTAGGATAATTCGACAAAATATGTTGCGAGGATGTAGACCCAGTGTTGCATGGATACACATTATTTAAATCAGTTTTAGCTTTGTCGGTGTGTAGTGTGCGATGTAGCTTCCTGTTTCCTTTGCTTCATTTCAATCGGTTTGCGTATTTGTATGTCTTTTAAGAACTATATTTAATGCTGCTGGCTCTTTTTGACAACTGGTGGAACTAGAATATGCAAAATGCTGTGGAATACTTACAGTGGGTATATGTTAAAATACTTTTTTTCTACACCACAGAAAACAAACTTCTACAAATGACATACAACCTTCACTCCTACTCAGCTATTCTGATATATCCCCTAGCCTGTACACACTCGATATATGCCTATATACCAAATTAAAACTGCTTCCTGTCCATAAACATATTCACAACCATGTTTCTATCTCCAGTCACTTAAAATACCCTTAGCTACCTGTCCAACCAAGCTAACATATTTCTTTGTTGAGATATCCACCCAATCCAGGCCCTGTGCCTATGAATGCCACCTCCCCGGACCCCACCAACTCACATAAGTCACTAAATATCGGAACAATCAGTCAGTATCGGAAACAAAATACCAGAACTCCATGTCTGGCTGTCCCAGAATAAACCAGACATATTAGCTGCAACTGAAACCTTAAGTAAAGAATTCAGAATTCCTCCAGGTTATGCCTGTCTGTGGGCTGATAGACCCCATAAAAAAAGGAGAAGGCATTGCTATAATTTTCCTCAATAATTTCACCATTGTCCCATACTCAAAACCTATTCCTTAATTTGCTACTGCCAAATTACTTATATCATTTCTCAAACTCAGCAATTATAAGTATCTCGGTACAATAGTCATATACATCCCCCAGGAAACAATATTCCCCTTTTAGAAGATATTCTCGCTTGGATATCAAACAATATTAACAATGAGACAATAATCCTAGACAATGTAAATACAAACTGGTTAGATTTCTCAGATCATTCTCCATCACCTAATATCAACCTTTTCAAATTTTCACAGCTGATAACAGATGTAACTAGACCAAACAAAAATAAAGGCAGTGCTCACTTCTAGACTGGATACTAATCTCTGACCCCAACAAAATTTCAATACCAGGAACACTCTCTTGCAGTATTAGTGACCACCTCCCAGCCTACATAATTCGTAAAATCAACATAATACCCTCTCAACACAAATTTAAACAAACAAGAAATCTAAGTAACTTTAATACTACAACTCTCAGTAAAACCCTTAGAACCATCAATTGGAATATTCTATACGTCCTGCCACTCGAAGCTGTAGAGTTCTTTAACTCCACATTCCTAACTACTTTAGGTTCATAGGTTGGTACTAGGCTATCATCCCTAGGGCCTATACAAGCCTAGCCATAACAATTCATTGAGGACATGCAGACTCCACACAACAAAATGCACCCCAGCCAAGAATTGAACCAGATAACCTCTAGCTGTGAGGCAACAATGCTAACTGCTGCACCACTGTGCCACTATCAACAAATTAGCCCCAGTAAGACAAAAACGAGTCAAAATCAAGCATTTCATTTGGCTTACTAGACCTACCAAGCAAGTTATGAATGCCATGGACAAAATATGGAAAAAATGGCAAAAAACTTAAAAATCCCACTGATCTCCTACAGTTCAGACAGCTCCGTAACCAAGCAAAGCACCTAATCATTAATGATAGAAGGACTCCCTCCAAATGTCAGCAAGATCCATTGCCTATCCCATTAGCATACTTCTCAATAGATCTCTCCAAGAGTCATACATTCCAACTATGTGGAAAAAAGCATACACACTTCCACTCCAAAAAGATGGTAACAATACAGATATCTCTAATTTCAGACTCATTGTGATTCTCTCCCCTCTCTCTAAAATTCTGGAGAAATTAATTCATTATCAACTAAAGAAATGCCTCACTCCAAATCAGTATGCGTTTAGACCTGGCCACAGCACCACTATTACCCTTATTTCCTTTATGGACACAGTAAATCAAGCTAGAAGCAATGGTAAATTTGTGTCCTGTCCTCTCCTCTCTCTTTCCTGACCTATCAAAATTGATACAGCCTCCCAATCCCTACTCCTCAGTAAACTCTCCACCCTTGGTATCTTTCCCACAACTCTAAACTGGTTCACAAACTGTCTAAAAGATAGACAGCAATTCACTAGATGGCTCAACTCTTTCTCCCCATTTCTTAACTCTTCTACAGCTGTCCCCAAGGCTCCATCTTAGGACCCCTTTTATTTAGTATTTTTATAAATGACTTCCATACCAACCTTAAATATGCAACTGTTGTAAAATATTCAGACGATTCGAACATTGTTTGCTCTGCTAAATCAACAACAGAACCTTTGCAGATTTGCCAAAATGCCATTGCCACCACTGAAATCTGCATGGCTAATAATCATCTAGCTCTAAACCCAAACTAAATAAAAATGTTCTTATCTACTCCCAAGAAAAACCTCTCTGTCAACAGGATAGACTTCACCTTTCTTTCTCAAACAGCCACTATTATAGAGGTTGTCTCCCACACTAAAATTACTAGGAGTTATCATCGATGAAAATCTGACATTCAACCTTCACATCCACAATAATATCAAAAAAACAAACTATAAGCTAGGCACCCTCTACCGACAAAAATGCTATCTTAACTTCTCTGCTAAACGTACTCTCACCTTAACTTTTCCCTTACCCTCATTCCTGTATGGTGCCCCTCTCCTCACCAATATCCACTGCACCCTAAAAACCAAGCTTGAGTCATGTTACAACAAGGTTGCCAAATTTACAACCAATACAAAATACTCTTCCCATCATTGGGTTGCCTTAAAATCACTTAACTGGCTCAAACTTCCTCATCATCTTACCTACCTACAGCTAATCACAGCTCACAAAATCATTTACAAACCATCAGACTGCCCAGCACTTTCCTCCATCTTAACCCACTACAACCCAAATAGGCCACTTAGATCAGAAAAACAACTTCTCCTGCAAGTAGACAAACCTAAACTCCCAGATGGTAACATGCTTTATTCCTTCTCCGTTGCCAGGCTTTGGAACTCTCTCACACATTAGATATCAGAACCACTAGTAATATCTCGTCCTTCAAAAAAATCTTTGCAACTACATCTCTCTACCCTATGGCAATGCATGTCTCACTTCTCATCCATCCATAACCTGACTGCCTACATTCTGTTTGCTTACACCTTAACTCACATCTTCCCCTCTTTAAACTTTCTTCTATTCACTATTGAAAACAAAACATTTTAACTTTCACTCTACTATCCATCTTTGCCTTTCTTTCTGTCTACACCTGCATTTCACACTGCTGCCTATACTCTCAAAACATCTTGTAAATACTGCTAAATTATTGTTTTCATCAGTATATTACCTTTTGTGTGTAATATTACAATCACGTAACTAGTTGGTAACTTTTACCTATACAAAACTGTACATATATGTTTGCACACTTTTTCAACTGTTGTATAATACTAGTTGTTTTGTGAATATTGCTTGTATCTTCAAGTTGTTTTATATTTTATATACTGTTTTATATGTTATGTGCTGTTATACTGTGGAGCTTTTCTTCCCGGGCCTCCACTGAAAATGGGTTCTCTTGTCCCAGTGGAGTTTCCCAAAAAACAAATGCCAATAAATAAATAAAATTGTAACAATGTAAGCAATAAAATTTCTTTTGACTGTTTGTGTTTACCTTGTCACAGTAAAGATGGGGTTTTAAGAGATAACTTTAGTGGGACATTATTTTATTTATTACTGACATCTGTTTACCGGGAAAGTCCAAATGGGTCTAAAGTACCCATTTTGGCATTGTTGTAGAACAGTACCTCCGGTCGGTCTGCACAGAAGTGGGCATGCCTTGTGTGATTGACATGCCAAATGGCTGTAATGTCCTATGCAAATGATACATGATTGACCGCCATGGAGATTTGATATTGACATCATGCATACTTTGCGTAGAACGGGAAATTTACCCTTTTTGTCAATGTAGTGTGATCTCGGAGTTGGTATATTTAATTTGCAGGGCGTTTGGGGTGCTGTTTATTTAGCATTAGGTAACTGTAGTGCCCCGTCAAGCTAAAGTGTCAAATATCCAGTGAATATTCATATGGCCGGTGGAGAAATCAACATGGATATTCATCAGTGGGTGTTGGGTGGTGGGCACAGTTTAGGCAGGACTTGCTACTGCGCATCCTGGGAGGTACTGTTCTACAACATCACCCCCATTTTCAGCAGTGGCCTTGGGGGAACATGGTGATAACAGAAAACAATGGACCACACGTTAAGTGCAAATTTAGAATACCAGTGTTCTCTTTTATCACCTGAAACTGTTACTGCCACTAAATATGAAAATGTAAAAAGTTTTTCATTATTGCTATGTATTGTCTGTCTGGCTATCCACCACATTAATCAGAAAATGTCTTAACACTGAATGAGTAACACACCCTTCAAATAGGAAATAGTGTGGTGCATGGACATTTTAAAACTCAAAATGAGGAACTTTCCTCATAATGAGGTCATGTGAGAGGTATAAGCTGCTAGGAGACATTTAATCATGTTTCCAGAGAAGAGAAGAGAAGCCTTCTTGTGATATATTTTGCAGGTGGGACAGGCTGTGTGGGGAGCAGATGATAATAGAATCATCTGCAGAGAATTGAGTTTTGACAGCTCCACGTTGAAAAGGATGGGCCCAGGTATTGAGCCTTGGGGACACTAGTGATGGTCTGTAGGTAGGGTGATAGAAAGCCTGCAAGTTTACAGATTGTTGCCTATCTGGTAGATATATGAAAACTAGTTAATTGAAGAAGAGAGACCAAGGTTACAGAGGCAATGTAGTAATTTGGCATGGAAGACAGTAACAAAGGCTTTAGAAAGGTCTATGAATAATGAGGAGATGAAATTGCCAGAGTCTCTGGCATTGATTACTGTGTTCATGATTGAAATTATCGCTGATGTAGTGCCATGGGCTGGACTAAAGCCATGTTGAGTGGAGGTTATAAGATAATTTTGGAGAAGGTGCTTAAGGAGTTGCTGGTGGATACATTTTTTCTAATATTTTGGAGATGGGGGATAGAATGTCAATAAGTCTAAAATTAGTGACTTTAATGAAATAGTATCCTTTATGCAGTGGAATAATTAAATATTTTTCCATAATGTTGGATCTTATGACTCGATGATAGACCAGCTGGTAAGAATGCTAACTGGATAGGCTATAGCAGCTACAGCTTATTTGAGGTAAGGTTTGAGCAGATTGTTAGCTGAGGTTGAGCTAGGTTTAAGTTTATTTAAATGTTTTTTTGATGAAATTTATAGATCCTGGTTGCAGTGAGAATTTTGGAGAACTTATATTAGGATGTGAAGTGGTTGCTGTTAAAAGACAGGATATTGAAGAATTAGATGTGTTAAAGGAGGGCATTTTGTTGGAAGAATGTGGAGAATATGGATTTTTTGGTTTGTATAGGCTGGATTTTAGGGAGTTTATTATGGCTATGCTATCAATGAAATATGCATTAAAATAGTGTCATTTTGAAGATGGGATTTATCTGGATGTAGGTTTGGATTTGTTTTAGTGCCAGGGTTAAGCAGGGAGTTAATGATTGACCAGAATTCATTCGGGTTATTTTTGTTAGCAGGTTGAAGGATGGTATATATTTTTTTTTATCTTTTATTACTTGCTTGTTTACCTGATTGTGGAGGTGCCTACAATTTTGCAGGTTAGGAATGGTTTTATTGTTTAGCCACTCTTTCCATGCTTTATTCCTATGTGGCATTAATTGTTTAGTTGGCTTTGTTAACTAGGGAGTGTGACTGATATTATTCTTTTTGAGCAAAGGGGAGTAAGACTGTTAAGGGTGTTTAGGAATATAGTACGGAAGTGATTAACTGCATCATCAAGAGGTAAAGTCACTAGTGTAGACCAGTCTATAGGTTGTAACACACTCATGATTAAATTTAGTTAGATTGCATGTCATTTTAAAATGGTATTCTTGTGAGATGTATGATATTCTTGTAAGTATAAGCTGACAGATGGTCACTAATAGTACAGGGGAGAGTGCCAGCTATATGACATTTACAAAGATCAGAGACCAGGATCCAATCTAATATGGAGCCATGTGTAATATTTTTATCATATCTTGTTGGTGGTGGTATGAATTGTGAGAAGCCAAAGAGATTACTGCTATGTATATGATGTTAGGCTTTCCCAGTTTATATTTATTTCTGCTAGGATAATTGTTTCACTGGAAATTGTAGTGGATATCCAAGATAGGATATCCTCTAGTACTGGAATATTTTGGCCTGCGGGGACATATATTACTGTTATACATAGATTTTTCACAGTATTTACTTGTAGGAAGGTGATAAGTAGTTCAGCAGTTCTAAATGTTGGGATAGAGTTATATAAGGAATAAACATATAGCGATTAGGGTAAAACAATGCAATGCCACCTGCTCTTTTAAGGTTCTGTCTGTCCTGATTATGCTATTATTGGGAGGTAGAATTTCAGAGTCTTTTATATTAGGTTTGTGCTATGTTTCTATGGCTGCCAAGACATCTGGGGCTTGTTGTGCAATTCAAATGTGAAAGTCAGATATTTTATTGCAGATAATATGAAAGTTGATAGTGGCTAAGTTTAGTTTTTTGGTCTTGGAAATAGCTACTGTTGAGGGAGGAAAGGGCATGGAGTTGAATGTATGTCTCCAGAAATGGTGGTAAGAGAGAAGTATGTAGAGACTTGTTTGATAAAGACAGAGTAGCATTTTAGGAAGATTTGAAATTTGAAAGGAAGGACATTGTAATTGTTGTGCAATGGTTTGATTTTTGGACAGTTTAAGATGGTGGCATTAAACAAGCTTGGAGAGATATCTGAATAACTTAAAGTTTGTTTGGAATAAGATAATGAGGGTTACTAACAGTGATTTTATATGGGCCTGCTGATGTAGAAGAGGATGAAGTGAAATGTATAAAGACAGAAGAAAAAGTGGGTAAGATTTAGTTAATAGAAAAGGTAGTGTGTGTGATATGGAGAAGAGAGTAAGGAGAATGACAGTTGAATAAGAAAAAGTTATGGTGGTGGTGGAGTTATAGAGAGTGAGTATGAGGTATAGATGAGGGCAGATGGAATACGAACCAGGCGTAGGCCTAGGCAAGTATAAAGGTAGTGTAACTGGGGTGGGTGGAAATTGGAGGTAGGGCAGGACAGCTGAGTGAACCTGAGTTCAGCAAGGGCAAATGGAGCAGGTCGCATCAGTGCACAAAGTGAGTTAAAAAAATCAGTAAGATTTACACACACACACACACACACACACACACACACACACACACACACACACACACACACACACACACACACACACACACACACACACACACACACATATATATATGTATGTGTGTGTGTGTGTATCTATGCGTGTATCTATGTGTGTATGTGCGTATATATGTGTTTTAAGTATTTGTAGTCACTGCTTAAGATAAAGGGAAATGTAAGAGATTATTGAACTACAAAATATGAGGTGCTTTTTTATTTTGTAAGAAAGGATCATTCATTGTGTTTGGTAAAAGGCTATTTATGAATTTAATAAACTATCTGACTTAAAAAGAGCAGTTATATAAGGCATTTAGAGACAACTATCTCTGAGAATGTTTGGAGGTTATCAAAAAGTAGTAGAGAATCAACAGACACCATATGTAGAAGATTCTGTTTGAATGAGAAGTGTAATAATTGGTTCTCTGAGACAGCAGCTGATGCATGGAATAGACTACCAAATTACATTAAAACAAGCAATAGTTTAGATATTTTCAAGAACAACCCGAACACTTCTTATGGAAACAACTGGTTTGGTATATTGGCAGGTTAGAAGGCTATTAATCCAGCACAACAACTTAGATCCAAATAGAAATGTAAATCCAACTGCTTACTTATAAAAGAAGTATACTTGTTTTACTTTGTGGTTTTCTTTTACATTATAAGTAAGCAGTTGGATTTACATTTCCATTTGGATCTAAGTCATTGTGCTGGATATATTTACAGAGGAGGTGAAGGTTTTGTTGTGGTGTTCTAGAAAGATATTAATGCCCATGCTTGAAATATTTCTATGTATGTATAAATGTATGTATATAAAGTGGCTGAATGTTATTATCTGGGGAAAAGGAGGTTAATCTTAAAGGCATAGTCTGTATAGATGGTAGAGGTAAGGAGAGAAATGACAGTATTTCAGAAAGAAAATATATTTGACAGCTGACTGACAAATTACAGTTGGGGTGGGATAGTAAAAGAATAAGAGAGGTACCTAGGAAGGATCAAGTGTCAGCGTCCCTTTACTGTGTGCAGACCTGTTATCATAAGGGCGGTGCCTCCACAGACCCTGGAAATTACCGCCCCATTACCTTGTCAAGCCTTATCTGCAAAGCCATGGAGAGGATCATAATGGAACTCATAAATAAAGACATAGGGAACTTGCAGACTTTGGATCCAACCCAGTTTGGCTTTGTCAAAGGCAGATCCTGCCTCTTAAACTTGGTTGACTTTTTCGAGACAGTCACCAAGGCCATTGATGAGGGAAAGGCAGTCCATACAGCCTACCTCGACCTGGAAAAGGCCTTCGACACAATACCCCACTCAGGTATCATCGAAAAACTCATCAGCTTGAATGTAAACCCATACATCACAAGATGGGTTGCAAACTGGCTAAGTGACAGAACCCACAGGGTCAGAGTTGCTGGAGCCATGTCAGACTCAAAGCCTGTCACAAGTGGTGTCCCACAGGGCTCAGTCCTGGGTCCACTCTTGTTCGGCATCTACTTTTCTGAAGTACAAGCAAACACAGGAGGGTTATGGCTGACAAAGTTTGCAGATGACTGCAAACTGGGTGCCATAGTCGAAAACACATCTGACACAGATATCCTCCAGAAGGGCCTCACAGAAACGGATAACTGGTGCCAGAGCCATGGCCTGAAGTTAAACGCCAAAAATGCATAGTCATACCCTTCGGGAAAAACAAGGTTACCCCTAGCTACCATATAGGTGGCAATCCACTGAGCACAGAAAAAGTCATCAGAGATCTGGGGACCCAGGTTGACAGTAGCCTTCGTTTGACACTCATGTTGCTAAAGTAGTTAGGAAAACCTTCTATATCACCCACCTGATCATGAAGGGATTCACATCTAGATCAAGGGAGGTCATCGTCCCCCTGTACTCATCACTCATTAGACCTATGATTGAGTACAATGCCCGTTCGAATGTATCTGACCAGACACCTGCTGCAGCTTGAAAGGCCCCAAAAGTTCCTCACCAAAAGGATAAAGGGTCTCAAAAATATGTCTTATGCTGCCCGATTGAAAGAACGCCAGCTCTATTCAGTCTCATACCGCTTGCTCAGAGGTGACCTGTGCCTGACATATAAGGCCATGTCAAACCCAGATTTGATGAATATGCTTCACCTCAAAAAATCTAGATCCCTCAGAACCACAAGGGCGGGAGACTTAAACCTTGACACGGTTATAAATAGAATGTGCTGGAGGGACAGATTCATCACCCAGAGACTCCCTATGCTGTGGAACAAAATCCCGGTACATGTGAGGCAGAGCACCTCTCTGGCCTTGTTCAAGAGGAATCTTGACCAATGGATGGGAGATTGCAGATATACCCCAGGGATTACTTCAGTGTCACTGCTTGACAGAGGCACAGCAAAAAGAAAGGCATAGTTTTTATTCAAACTAAAGGGGTGGCGAAAGCCACATAACTATGGGCTAGGCTTATAAATGCCCTTGGGCAGATAGCCTAGTATGAACCTATGAACCTATGAACCTATTTAGTTTGAATTTAAAATCTCATTCTATATGGCAGATGTTTAATTTACCTGATCACAATTTAAGTACGCAGGTCTTTAGGAAGTATCCTCAATTTAACACTGTCCTCCATGCATCCAGCTTTCATCCTCCTCATATAGCAAGGAATATCCCCAAATCACAATACATAGGAATGAAGCACATTTGTTCTCAGGAACCCACTTTTCAAGAACATAGACAGGATTTGACTAGGAGATTCAAGTCCAGGGGATATCATATGGGACATGTTCCACGGGCCAGCAACTGGGCAAATACATTGAACAGGGAGGATCTGTTGACCTATAAATCACGGGAAGAACGTAACCCACAACCCATTAGATTTGTCACCACGTATGCGAGGAATTCAGATGTACTTATTAACGGCATATACAGACATTGGAACATATTACAGTATGATCAGGATCTATCGAATATGTTGCCGGATAGGTGTCTGTTTTCATTTCGTAAAGGCAAAAATTTGGCATCCTGTTTCAATCATTGTAAACATTCTCATGATAAAAGCTGGTCTCAAGTGTCACAAACTACCATTACAGGTGAACCTTTGATTTGATGTTTTCCATGTGGTCACTGTATACATTGTGATAAAATATCTAAGTCCAAACAGTTTACAAGCAAAAACTGTGGCATGGTGTATGACATAAATTTTTTTGCCAATTGCAGCAGTGATCGGCTTGTATATTTAGCCACATGCACTTGTGAATCTTTTTATATTGGCCAAACATCTCGTCCACTCAGGCTGAGAATCTCTGAGCATGTAAGTAACATCAAGAACAAAAATTCCATCAATGCATTATATAAACATTGCATGTTACCCAAATCAGCTAAATTTACATTTATGATTATTGACGTGGTAAAGGGAAATAAATTAAACAAAACAGGTTGGCATTCCATTCTAGACTCTAAAGAGAAAAAATGGATCGTAAAGCTAGGTGGATTATTTCCACCTGGTCTTAATGAACAATTTTAAATGAACCAATGAAGGTGCCGATTATTCATCATTTAAGATGCAGGTATATAAACAGTAGCATTTGATTTTTTATGTTTACACTGATGAAGACTGTGTTTTTTACCAGCCGAAACCGGTCTGGTTACTTGGTTTTTATGCTGCTTTAATCAATAAACTTTTTTCAGGTCACAGTTTGCTGGCTCATTGTCTTTTTGGATGTACCTTACTTTGTGGAGCCGTGCAATTGCCTTTCGTGCAGGAGGACTTGTTTGGTGGTTACAGATGTTTAATTTACCAAAAAAAAAGAAAACTCACTCAGTAAGTTTTGCTGGATTGACAGAAACATAGATGTATTGGATAGGCTATTCTGTCTTATGTATCCTTAGTTGAGGCAAGTCCCCAGAGTCTTATCTTTCTTAGTTGTGAAAAATCATCAGGGTCAAAGATTTTGTTTTGAGCATATTGAAATGTAGAGAGGTGACTACAAAAAAGGAAACTGGCCAGGGAGGGTTTGTCTTGCACCTAGGAATACGGGAAATACAAAAATAAGAGAAGGTAAGCAAAATGTGAAATGGTAGTTTAAGTGCAATAGAGAAGAGACAGGGTTATGTAAACATGTCATAGCAGGAATGCAGACTTCCAAAGATTCTCTGAGGCAGCATTCCACACTAAGAAGCTAAGGACATATGGAGATCATTAGGAAGACAAACAGAGAAAAGAGATAAAAAAATGCCTATGTATTAATCACTATAAAACAACTACAATAATTTGCTATTGATTGACTTTACTGTAAATTGTTCTATAGTGATTATAGATTACAGAAATGAAGACATTCTTGTACAAACAGCATTTAGAGAGATGAAGATTACTAGCACACCACCTTAATATTCTTGTTATCATGTTGCATTTCATTGTTCAATAAATTCTGAGTAGAATGCTAACATATTCCTAGAATGTGCTTAAAAAACATATACAATACACACTGGAATACAAGCAAATATGTAGATAAAGTTGCTTAACACTATTTATCCACTCATTTAGTCTGATTCAACTGGAATCTAAACAGCTAGAGTTCCAGTGGAGAACTATGCCATGTTAAAACTTTCATACTTACATTTCGTTTACAAATTCATTGGAAGAGCAGATGCTGCATTTTTGTTTAAAAGATTTATCTACTTGCAGTCTGTTTTCATGCAATAGCAGATCAGCAAAATACAATTATGAGCCCAGTCGAAAGTATTTGGCCACTTGAAAGTGGAATGTATATCTTTATTCACCAAATAGGAACAGAAACATAATGTTTAATATGCTCTTCACCATGTGCATACGTCTGTCACATGTTTTTCAAAATGAGAAAGGCCAGTCTGGTAAACTGTTATTTGCATCAATTTATACACAAAAAGAACATCTATTGCAAATTTCCTATGAAATATAATAAGAAGTGGCAGATAAAAAGTAGCTTAGTCAATAATTTGCTTACTTCCTTCTGTTACAAGATGAGCTGTGGCAGGTATTAATGGCAGTAGTTTGAGTAATTACAACATTATAGTAATGTGAATTACACAAGTCGGCCAGTAGAGCAGAGCAGTAGCACAGACACTTTTGATTACATATCTCTCAATTGTCATTGACATAGGTCTCGACCTTTTATCTCTAGAATCAGGAACAAATCTCAAAATAATCAGGGATACTTTTGAAAATATTAATATTATTCAGTTGAGAAGTTGAGAGAATAAGGGAGTGTGAATTAGCATGCATTTCCTGAAATAAAATAAGGCTATAACTCTATTTACATTATTTATTAGGTGTAATCCTCACCTTATCCCCCATAATTGCCAATTTTAGGAGGGATTATGAGGACAGATCAAAGTTTGCACCAAAATCAAGGACATCCCTGAAAATCGACATCTGAGAGGTAAGATCCCTGATGTTGTTGAATGTCCTTGATTTTGCCTCATATTTTGCCTTATCTCTTGTAAAAGGTTTGATTTTTATGGTAAATTAGTAAAACTTGTATTAATTCAATAATGACAAATATTAGACTTCATTTTCCAGAAAATGCTCAATGATGAAAAACCTGGTGTTCTTTTAACTTTTTTTAAAAAAAGTGAATTAGAATAATATTTAAAAAAGATGGCCATGATTTTTGGTCTTTGCCTACCAATATTTTTGACTTTGTCCCTGATTTTTGTGCCAAGAAGCTGAGAGTTATGGTGCAAGGTAATGTATGACAACACACTTTGGATGAATGGTCTTAAACAGTTTACATAAAAGAAAACAGATCTGAGCAGTGTGCAAAGAAAGGTTGCTGAAGTATCCACTGTACTATTCATTAGATGTAAGGCACCACAACCATAGGACCATACCTTTCAACCTCTCAGATATCAAAATCATAGCAGGGGACCATCAAAAATCATAGCAGTGAGTCAAAAAATGGACAACAAACTGCTTTAGCATAGAACCCATATAGACAAAGAAGCAGGCGCAACTTGACAGTGCCATTACTCAGGGTTTAGTACTGGGACCCATTCAGTTTGGTATCCAGTTCTTGGATCCAACCCATTAACCCAGACATATGGTTAACTGTGTTTAACAATGGCTGCAAGCTGGGTGTTATTCACTCCATATCCCATGTCATGTTACTATAACAAGGGCTAAGCCATACAAATCAGTGGTGTATTAGAAAATGGCTTAAATTAAATGCAAATAAACGTAGGATTGCCACCTTTGGTAAACAAATCTCCACATCAACTTGCTGTATAGACAGCATCCCACTCCAGAATAATGTTTTCTGATTTCTCAGCACCTTCTTAGACAACTCCCTTATCCATTGACCAGCACTCAGGAACAGTAACCAGGAAATCCTTTTGTCTACCCCAATTAATAACTAAAGGTATCTCATCAAGGGCAAAATAAATTATCATTTTTCTATACTTTACCCTGATGAAACCAATTATAGAACATGTCTCTTTTAGTATGCATCTATTCAAACACATCAAACAGCTAGAAATACGCTAGAGGTTCCTAGCTAAAAAGATCACTGGACAAAGATCCACAGCTACTAAAATAGGGTTGAAGCTCTGTCACTATACTCTTGTCTCTTATAAACTCCTGGAAAATTGTTTATTTGTAGCATTCTGTGCTATTAAGGAACCAACCATCTACCCTTGCTCCAAGGCAAACCTTGATAATTGGATCGGCACCTGTAAATTCATACTGGGCCTTCATGTTTTTCCTCCTGGAGGCAGGAGGCATCCTGTGAGGGTGGGTATTGGCAAGATGATTATGGTCTATGGACTGACTGCACTGTAAACTGTATCATGGGAATTCAGAAAGAACCCCACCACTGGCAATAAGAACTGTGGCAAAAAGGGGCTGTTTAATAATGTAGGAATTTGTCATTCAGAGACATGTTAGCAGCAATGAGGAAAAAACTCATTATCAGCTAATTTGTATATATCTGAATCAACCTTAACTACTGTGAGTGCAAATTAGCACTTTCCTACTGTAGTTAACACTCACAGTCCATGCAGTACTTTGATACGATCACCCCCAAATTCACACACATGCACAGATTCAAACACACAAACACACACCAACTGAGTTGGCAGAATGTCCCCAGTATCTTTTTTTATGTTTCTGTCCCTGCTCTCAGAAATGACAGATCTTTAATTTCAGTCAACAATGCCAGACATCAGAATGTCATTCTTCTTTGTGATTGTAATATGTACCATGATGCTAGAGCTGTTGCTCTATTAACTTTTTAAGTGAGCCCAAGTACTACTTTAAAAATTCTCCCTGGTATCATCTGGTGTTCCTCCCAGATTTATTCTAAAGCCTGTCTCCACATGGGAACACACCCATCCCTCTCTATTATCTGTGCCTTATTTAAAAGGATATTCCTGCTGTTGACTCTTTTAATTTCCCTGTTCTTGTAACTCACATACTGTTGCAGTCATTGAATAATGCCAAAGATTAGAGTTTTATATTTCTTATTATGTAAAAAAAAAACTGCTGTACTAACTGGTCAGTTAGTATAGTGAGTTAATACTTTTGCTGCTCCCTATGTCAAGGGTGCAAGGTTTGAGACCATTCCTTTTACTTTACTTTTTTTATAACAGATTTAGGTGGCAGGGCTAACCGCCTGCTGGTGTGAACATTGGCTCTAGGTGATTGTCACTGTTGATGTGACACCCAGACCCCATGTGCAAAAATGTGAAAAGGGGTTATGGATGGATGGATTTAGGCAGTATGTTTTATAGGGTCCTTGGCATCTATTGGTGGTGCAGAGAAGAGGGAGGTTGGCATAATGGTTAAGACATTTGGGCTCACTTAAAAAGACATAGGGCTCTTTGTTTCTACTTGAGTGGTTGCCTCCTTCCCCTGTAACTGAAGTAAATTGACTCTTACATTAAGAGCTTTAATACTTACCTTATAGCTTTCGGACACCTTAGGAAACCTTGTAATCTGCAATAGCCCCGCTATGCTCGGGCTCTCTTCGCTCCCCTCCCTGCCCCCAATTCCCTCCCACCTCCAGTACCTCTAAATTTATAGTACTATAGCCACTCCCCCACTTTCTAGATCCTATCTGCTTTCATCTGGGATAATTCCACCCACCCCCATTCTACTACCTACATTTTAATAGCACCTATTAGCTTTCATCTGGCATTCTCCAATCCCCCTTCCAGTACCTTTACCTCACCACTCTATCTTCTGGTGTTGCATCTCCAGGTAAAACAGTTCCTTAACTCACTAGCTGAATCACAGATAATGATATACTCCTCTTTACTACCCCTCTTGTTCACACCATACCTCCTTACCTTGTATGAAAACCAGTTTCTCATAGGATTTCAGGTCACAAAAGGCCATAATATCACCCTAGCTGTAAATCCTTCCACCTTCAACCATACTTACAGTACCAGATCCTATCCAACATTTTGTTCAGTCTATAAACATCTCAACCCCAGGCACATTAGCTCTAGATCCAAACACTGCCACAAACTAATAAACAAATTCCTGAAGTTCATCACCAAGTATAGACTCAACCTAATACTCAGTGGTGATAGTCACCTCAACCCTAGCCCACTCACTTCAGATACACATACCCCCTCTACTTGCAATCTAAGCTACAAACCTACAATTAATAGGCCAACTAACTCTCTCCTAGTCTGTCATCTCAATATTAGAAGCATTAATAACAAGGTACATGAATTGCATGCACTTCTGGATGTCCACTCCCCTGAGATTCTCTGTTTATCTGAAACCTGGTTAAAACCTAACACTAAAGACAATGGAGTGGTACCACCTGGGTACAACAGGAAGGGGTGTGGGGTAGCTGTACTCTATAAATCTGAGTTGAATGTCACCATAGATGTAATACAACCTTCTCAGATTAATAACTCAGAGATTCTTGCCACCAAATTGCAACTTAATAAAAATAAATGCATTAATATCATCTGTATGTACATTCCCCCAGGTAACAATATATCTACATTTGAAGATATCCTGCACTGGCTATCATGTCACTACCCCCAAGAAACCCTACTACTTGGAGACTTTAACATAGACTGGGGCACCTGTTCCTCAGAATCCCCAACCACCCATATTAACCTGCATGCATTTACACAAATCATATCCACCCCTACCAGGATAGGTAAACCCAACCAAAAAGAAAGTATACTTGACTGGGTACTCATAAACAGTCACCCCCAACTGTACACCTCTGGTACCCTCCTTAATGGCCTAAGCAATCACCTTCTCACATATGTAATTAAGCACAAAACCATTAATTCCCAACAACCCTTACTCAGAAAGGTTAGAAACAATAAAAACTTTGACCCTGCCAAATTCCAACAAGAACTAAACTCATGTAATTGGTCTATTCTAAAACACCTTCCCTTAGAGGAAGCAGTAGCATACTTTAACAACAAATTCCTTGAGATCCTTGATTTGCATGCACCTGTTCGTTCAAAGAGAACCAAGGCAAAAACTGCACCATGGCTTTCTATAGAGTCTAAACTCAAAATTACCCTTAGAAACAAAGCTTGGGCTTTATGGCGTTCTTCTAAAGACCCTCAAGATCACATTAAATACAGGCAATCCAGGAACGAAACCAAAAAATCAATTTTACAAGACAAAAAACAATACTACTGTAATTTACAGACAGTAAATCAAAATAACCCTCAGAAGTTTTGGGCAGGTTTAAATAATCTACTACATCCTGGACAAACTTCAACCCCAATCCCTGCTACTACTATTGATAAAACCCCTGAAGATGTTTCTGATAGTTTTAACCAATTCTTTACTGAGACAATTCAAGCCCTAGCAAGCCAACTACCTCCCAGCTCCCCTGGTCCTGAAAGTAGCACCCCTAGAAACCTACTCGCGTTCAGCTTCCAACCAGTCGCCACTTCACTTATCCGTACCTTGATCAAAAAATTAAAACCCACTACACTTTCTGCTGATAAACTCCCTGCCGAGTACCTACAAAAATCAGCTGATGCTATTGCTTACCCCGTCTCAATACTAATCAAGTGAACCATAGTAGAAGTTAAAATTCCCACCATCTGGAAAATATCCTATGTAATCCCACTTCACAAAGGAGGCAGCTCTACTGAATTCTCCAATTATAGGCCAATAGCTATACTCTCTCCACTTGCAAAGATTATGGAAAAATGTATTCATAGACAACTCATGCACCACCTAATCCAAAATCGCCTTATGGCAGACACTCAGCATGGCTTCCGTCCTCATCACAGCACTACTTCAGCCCTCCTAGCCTTTACTAACACCATAAACCATAATCACAACAATAATTATATATCCTCAGCCCTCTTTTTGGATCTTTCCAAGGCATTCAACTTTTAATCCACACCCTGCAAACATTCTGTCTAGATACTGGAGCCCTCCAATGGTTTCAGTCCTATCTGAATGGTCAACAGCAGGCTGTCCTCTAGCAGAACAAACTCTCTAACCTTCTACCTAACACCCTTGGAGTACCACAAGGCTCTATACTAGGGCCCTTGCTGTTCTCCATCTTCATTAATGACCTTTATACTGTCATCCCAAAAGTCAGCTGTATCCAATATGCTGATGACTCTACTCTGATTTGCTCAGCCACATCTCCAGTAGAGTTATGGTCAGCTACCCAGACCACCTTTAATACAATAGAAAACTGGCTTTCTGAACATTGTCTGATCCTAAATCCCCAAAAAAACTAAAATGCTGTTATTTTCACCAACACATAGGTCTACCGCTTTCACCTTTACCATAAAATCAAATGATGGCACAATAATCTCCACTGACCCATCTACAAAACTATTAGGTGTCATCATAGACAATAATCTAAAATTTGACCTACATGTTATCCAAACTATCAAAACCATCAATAAAAAACAAGGGTCACTTTACAGAATAAAAGCCTTCCTAACCCCTCCAGCTAAAATTGCCATAGCTCGCTCTCACCTTCTTTCAACCCTTCTGTATGCATCCCCTCTACTCTCGAATTTAAACAAGACTGTCCTTAACAAACTCTCAATTTGCTACAACTACATTGCCAGGTTTGCCACTGGGCTGCCTTTTAGGACACATCATTGCATCAATCTAAATCAGCTTGGGTGGCTTGAACTACCCAGCCTAATCCAGTATAACCAACTGATTATGGCCTATAAAATCCTCTATAATCCGGACAATACTCCTGCACTTAAAAATATTATCACCCCTATAACAATCCTAGACCGCTTTGATCCTCTAACAAACTACTAATTCAGGCTAGCAAAATTAATAACACAGCCGGTGATTCTCTCTTTGCAAACTCTGTAAGTAGATCCTGGAACTCTCTTCCAGCTGATATTACCTTACTTTCCACCTTAGGTCAATTTAAAACTAGACTCAAACAACATTTGTCACTTAACTGGCTATGTCAATGTATCAAGCCTGGCTAACTCTCTCTAGAATGTGTAAAAATCTGTTAACCAGTTTACTGTGTAATTTAATTGAATCCTGACTTGTGCTCAGGATTAACTGTAACCTATGGAACTTGTTTAACTTGCTTACTTATGTAATCTCTGTAAATACTCTGTTTGTAATATGTAATGCTGGTATTATGTAATGCTGTATCTGCTTACCCTTGGAGCTTTTCTCCCCGGGCCTCCGTTGAAAATGGACATGCATCCAGTCGGACTATCCCGGTCAGCAAATGTAAAATAAATAAAATAAATAAATAAATAAATAAAATTTGCCTTACAGACACAAGTTGCAGGATTTGATTCTCCCATGGGTTAATTGGCTAGACTTAAATGGCCCACAAGGGGAGGTAGCCTACTACTAACCTATGAAATAATATTCTCTGTATGAGTTAAGAAAGTAAAAGTTTTGAATATTTCTTTTTTCATAAAAACTTTTTAGTTTGTTTTCTTAACAATGACTAAACAAATTAATTATAAAACAAAAAAATATTTACATATTAATACATCAAAGTTATACAAATCAACAATTAATATTTTTCAAGCAAATCTTTAAGTTTAAGCCAAAACTTATATGAATGTCTAATACTGAAGTTCTCATATTTATAGTAGGCAATTCACTACAGCAAACAATGTTTGACATACTAATAATTTCAGTACTAGAGGGGGTAGCTTTACTTTTCCAGTTTTTAGTTATTATTTTTGTAACTATTACTAGACTATACATAGAAGAGGCACTTGAGTTTTTTGAAATTATCTTAAGAATAGGAGCATTAAATAAAACCAAAGATTTGGAAATAGTACATCTATCTGACCATAGGACTTGAATGAAGTTATTAATTCTTTCAAAAAAGGAGGGGAGATAACCTCACATTCATATACCATATGCATCCAATCAGGTATTATTTCAGAATCCCAATCTTTAGTATTTAATTCTATTTGATTTATATATAATTTTAATTTTGTTAGGAGTAACTAAAGCTCTGTGAAAGAATTTCCAAGTGAAAAATATTCCGATATAATGAGGATGTAGTTTTATCTGTTGACGTTAATATTATTTTCGTTTTCTTCAGTGAAGTTTTCGTTGTGAATTGTTGAGGATTAATTCCAATTGGAATTATCTGAATATGTGAGATCTAACCTAAGAATTTTATAAATTTGTGACAAGTATGATTTATTTTTTTATTTCATTTATTAATATTTATTAAGAATTCCAAAACTTTGGGGAACAATTTCTTATCTAGATTAAATAGCTTATTTATCTCTGTGTTCACAAAATCTCTAAATATTTGTAGTATTAACCAATTCTTAGAATAATGATTGTATCTAGACCTTAAATTTTCAACAGTATGTATTTTGGTACCATATAAGAATTGATGTCAATAAATTAATTTACTTTGTTTTTTCAATTCTGTCGTTTTGTTGAAATTGTGAGTTTCTAAGCACTCATTTATATATGCCATTGGAAATATTTAAAAAAATAAGTCTTTAATACAAATGGTTAGAACATGTGAACTTCCGGAAAGAAGAAATAATATTATTTATATAGGGAATTTGAACAGACGATCCGCTGAGGTGATCCCTAATGGGAACAGCCGAAAGTGAAGATTTCCATTTATGTAAAAATCTTTTAATAGCCAGATAAAACTATTAGGGACTATTTGTTTATGACTGGTTGTGATATAATAGCCAGATAAAACTATTAGGGACTATTTGTTTATGACTGGTTGTGATATGTTTATTATTTACAGATATTTCTTAATGTATTTGTTTCCATTTTGAATCATATGATGAATTTATCCACAATGCAATAACTATTACAATTGTTGAAGTAGCATACCACTGAATATCAGGGAATCGTGGTCCTGCAGAGTGGTGCTAGCAGCAGAGAAATGAAAAGAGTGACTGCTTTCAAGATATAAGTATATTTTTTCTGTTACTACCTGTGTGACCGTCCTTTCTCGCCAAAAAGCAACTTTTCAATGCTGATTTAACTGTTATAAGCTTGTTTTTGTGTTTTTATTACCTGCACTTAGTTTAAAAGTTTGTTTGTTGTATTTAACTGTTGAGGCTGCCCACTCAAGTGCGCTAGCCTGTGCATTGAATATACTGCAATTCTCCTGTTGTTTTCCTGAAAAAAACAAAAAAAAAAAAACAAAAAGAATCCTTGTTTCCCGCCTTTCCTAAACTAGAATAGTCCCTTATACAGGCTTTACTGTATTCTGGACTTTTGGATAGCTCCTGTGTTGCCCATTTCCTTACTTGGATAGAAGGAAGTTTCTTTGCTCACCAGTGGGAGTGGGGAGCCTTGAGCAGCCTATCTGTCCCTGAAGGAGTGACCTCAGCACAAGAATCTTGTAGGAATTGGCCGTTTTGGGCCATTTCCTTTATAAATGCATTCTATGAACACCTTCAGGAATGCATGGATCATGCAATCCCAAATAAAACCAAAACCCAATCCTCCAAAGGCAGACGTCCTGTCTGGTGGACCCCAGCCATAAACAAACTGTACAATAGAAGGAGGAAGTTACTACATGATAGAGCAAAATCCCAAAAAGGGAAGGCATCTCTGATCAGTATTAGCAAAAAACTACGGGCACTCATAAAATCGTCTAAGGCCAGCTTCGAGAGAAAAATTGCACAGGACACTAAGGATAATCACAAGGCTTTCTTTAGTTATGTTAGGAACCTGGGTGGGAATTCTCAGATATGCTCAGAATTAGTCCAAAATGACAAAAAATACACCGAGCCCACAGACATTGCCAACATCCTAGCTGACAGGTTCAGTGCAAACTTCTCCCCCCTCCCCACCAAAAGGGCAAATATCTATCCCAACAGAGTGCTGCCCCCCTGACATCTCAGATGCTCAGGTAAGAGCCGCCCTCTCCAGAGCAAAAAACACAGCATCAATGGGACCAGATGGTGTCCCGGGCTGCGTCCTACATGAACTCCAAGAAAAGCTAAACCCAAACATAAAACTACTGTTCAATCTTAGCCTTACTACAGGATATGTACCCAAAGAGTGGCATACAGCAAAAGTGGTCCCTCTCCACAAAGGTGGTGCCTCAACGGATCCTGGAAACTATTGCCCCATAAGCCTGACTAGCTTGGTCTGCAAAGCTATGGAAAGGATCATCATGGACCTCATAAATAAAGATATTGGGGACCTACAGACACTGGATCCTACCCAGTTTGGCTTTGTTAAGGGCAGATCCTGCCTCTTAAACCTGGTCGATTTCTTTGAAACAGTCACCAAGGCCATTGACGAGGGGAAGGTGGTCCACACAGCCTACCTGGACCTCGCAAAAGCCTTCGATACAATACCCCACTCGGGCATTATAGATAAGCTCACCAGCTTAAATATAAACCCCTATGTCACTAGATGGGTTGCAAACTGGCTCAAGAACAGAACCCACATGTTTAGAATTGCTGGAGCCATGTCAGACTCCAAACCAGTTACAAGTGGCATCCCACAAGGCTCAGTCCTGGGACCTCTCTTGTTCGCTATATATTTCTCGGCGGTACAGGCCAACACGGAAGGACTGTGGCTGACCAAGTTCGCAGATGACTGCAAACTGGGCACCATAATCAACTCTGCAGCCGACACAAGCATCCTCCAAAAGGACCTCATAGAAACAGACAACTGGTGCCAGAGCCATGGCCTCAAGCTAAACGCCAAAAAGTGTATAGTCATCCCCTTTGGCAAAAACAAAGTGCCCACAAATTACCACATAGGTGGTAATCCATTAAGTACAGAAGAAGTCATTAGGGACCTGGGGACCCAAGTTGATAGCAATCTCTCATTTGACAACCACGTGGCCAAAGTGG
This sequence comes from Protopterus annectens, assembly GCF_019279795.1. Taxonomy (NCBI): domain Eukaryota; kingdom Metazoa; phylum Chordata; order Ceratodontiformes; family Protopteridae; genus Protopterus; species Protopterus annectens. The sequence continues at coordinate 707,136,684 of NC_056747.1, read as the reverse complement.
TTAGAAAAACATTTTATATAGCCCACCTAATCATGAAGGGATTCACATCTAGATCAGGGGAGGTCATCGATCTCTTTACTCATCCCTCATCAGGCCCATAATTGAGTATAATGCCTTTTTGGGATGTACCTTACCAGACACCTGCAGCAACTGGAAAGACCCCAAAAGTACCTCACCAAGAGGATCAAAGGGCTCAAACAGATGCCATATTCTGCCCAGTTAAAGAAACTCCAGCTCTACTCAGTGGCATACCGCCTGCTCAGAGGCAATCTGTGCCTGATGTATAAAGCCATGTCCAACCCGGAATTAATGGACATGCTGCACCTCAGAAAATCCAAATCCCATCAAGCTACGCGCTCGAGAGACTTGAACCTCAGCACTGAAATAAATAGGACATGCTGGAGGGACAGATTCATAACCCAGAGGCTCCCTTCACTCTGGAATAAAATCCCAGTCCAGGTTAGGCTGAGTCCCACATTGACTCTCTTCAAGAGGAATCTTGATGAGTGGATGGGAGATCGTAGGTTTACCCCGGCTATCACTTCTGTGTCACTGTTAGACAGAGGCACAGTATACTAACCTCAAAAAAAGGCATAGCAAAATTAATTTAAAATGGGTGGTGAAAGCCAAACACACTCTGGCTAGGCTTATAAATGCCCTAGGGCAGATAGCCTAGTATGAACCTATGAACCTATTTCTAGCTCTTTGAAGTTCCCTGCATAAAAACCCGCTTTGGCGCATTTTTTCACTTATCCTACTCAGCAACAGCTCCTCGTGGTCCTCCAGAGTGGTGCTAGCAGCAGAGAAATGAAAAGAGTGACTGCTTTCAAGATATAAGTATATTTTTTCTGTTACTACCTGTGCGACCGTCCTTTCTCGCTGAAAAGCGAGTTTACACTGCTGATTTAACTGTTATAAGCTTGTTTTTGTGTTTTTTATTACCTGCACTTAGTTTAAAAGTTTGTTTGTTGTATTTAACTGTTGAGGCTGCCCACTCAAGTGCACTAGCCTGTGCATTGAATATACTGTAATTCTCCTGTTGTTTTCCTGAAAAAAAAAATAAAATAAAAAAATATCCTTGTTTCCCACCTTTCTAAACTAGAATAGTCCCTTATACAGGCTTTCCTGTATTCTGGACTTTTGGATAGTTCCTGTGTTGCCCATTTCCTTACTTGGATAGAAGGAAGTTTCTTTGCTCACCAGTGGGAGTGGGAAGCCTTGAGCAGCCTATCTGTCCCTGAAGGAGTGACCGCAGCACAAGAATCTTGTAGTAATTGGCCGTTTTGGGCCATTTCTAGCTCTTTGAAGTTCCCTGCATAAAAACCCGCTTTGGCGCATTTTTTTCACTTATCCTACTCAGCAACAGCTCCTCGTGGTCCTGCAGAGTGGTGCTAGCAGCAGAGAAATGAAAAGAGTGACTGCTTTCAAGATATAAGTATATTTTTTCTGTTACTACCTGTGCGACCGTCCTTTCTCATAGAAAAGTGAGTTTACAATGCTGATTTAACTGTTATAAGCTTGTTTTTGTGTTTTTTATTACCTGCACTTAATTTAAAAGTTTGTTTGTTGTATTTAACTGTTGAGGCTGCCCACTCAAGTGCGCTAGCCTGTGCATTGAATATACTGTAATTCTCCTGTTGTTTTCCTGAAAAAAATATATATATCCTTGTTTCCTGCCTTTCATAAACTAGAATAGTCCCTTATACAGGCTTTGCTGTATTCTGGGCTTTTGGATAGTTCCTATGTTGCCCATTTCCTTACTTGGATAGAAGGAAGTTTCTTTGCTCACTAGTGGGAGTGGGGAGCTTTGAGCAGCCTATCTGTCCCTGAAGGAGTGACTTCAGCACAAGAATCTTGTAGTAATTGGCCGTTTTGGGCCATTTCTAGCTCTTTGAAGTTCCCTGCACAAAAACCCGCTTTGGAGCGTTTTTTTCACTTATCCTACTCAGCAACAGCTCCTCGTGGTCCTGCAGAGTGGTGCTAGCAGCAGAGAAATTAAAAGAGTGACTGCTTTCAAGATATAAGTATATTTTTTCTGTTACTACCTGTGCGACCGTCCTTTCTCACCGAAAAGCGAGTTTACACTGCTGATTTAACTGTTATAAGCTTGTTTTTGTGTTTTTTATTACCTGCACTTGGTTTAAAATTTGTTTGTTGTATTTAACTGTTGAGGCTGCCCACTCAAGTGCGCTAGCCTGTGCATTGAATATACTGTAATTCTCCTGTTTTCCTGAAAAAAAAATATCCTTGTTTCCCGCCTTTCCTAAACTAGAATAGTCCCTTATACAGGCTTTGCTGTATTCTGGATGTTTGGATAGTTCCTGTGATGCCCATTTCCTTACTTGGATAGAAGGAAGTTTCTTTGCTCACCAGTGGGAGTGGGGAGCCTTGAGCATCCTATCTATCCCTGAGGGAGTGATCTCAGCACAAGAATCTTGTAGTAATTGGCCATTTTGGGCCATTTCTAGCTCTTTGAAGTTCCCTGCATAAAAACCCGCTTTAGCGCGGCTTTGCATGATTGTACGCATAGCGCAGCATCGGGCAGTGCAGCTTAATCGGGTTTAAACTATTTCCGGCTCTACAAAGTCTGCTCTTCACTTTTTCCCTTAGATCTGCTCTATCTCTCAAATTAAACACCCTATTCTCGATCTAAGACCCTGCACTTGCCCAAATAAGCAATCCTACAATCTTGCACTAATAAACTAAAAGCACTACATCCTCATATACTCTCCACAATTACCTTGTCCCCTATTGTTCCTTCGTAATTAAGTGATAAAAGAGTTCCCTTTACTACTCTAGCATGTCCAAAGGTCAGTTAATGGTTTCCCCTCCAGTCCAGCTGGTGAATCTAGGAATCTTGAGGCAATGTTACAACTGCCTCATGTACACGGACAACCCTCTCCTCCTCCAAACAGGTTCAAACATATGTGAGAGATGCAACCATATAGCCAAACTGGAGGCTGAGCTCTCTCACCTCAGAACTAGTGTAACCAGTCAGGAGGAGAAGCTAACCTCACACAACACTAATCCAGTCTCACATAGTCCTACCACAACAGCAAACCAAACACATAAACACACAAAAACATACTCGGAGGCTCTAAATAAAAATCTACCTAAGCAGCAGAGACCTCCAAAGCAGACATCCAAGCAAACGCTACCCCACAGCAAAACATGTGCAACACATAGCTCACAAAGTCAGTGTGCCAAACAAAGCCCTTAAGGCTGAATAACACACCTGATACACTTGTAATAGGTGATTCTATAGTCAGACACCCTGACATCCCACTCACCAGGCTGAACAAGGAGAAGGTCACAGTGAGCTGCCTGTCGGGCGCTAGGATCCACCACATAACGCAAGCACTTAGGTCACTCCAAAGCAAGTACAAATATGATTCTGTCATAGTACATGCTGGTGTGAATGACCTGAGACTTACCTCCCTCAACTACATGAAAAGAGACATAGAGGAGCTCTCCAATCATGTAGCCCAGGCCGGTATGACCCTGACCTTGAGCAGCATCTTACCCTCACCTAGAATGAAGCCGCAGTATAAAGACAAAATGATCGATTTTAACAATTGGCTAAAATTATGGTGTCATTCAAAGGGGATCCAGTGCCTGTCAGCCTGGGACGACATGCTCGACAAGCCACATTGCTTCGCTAGGGACGGCTTGCACCTGTCACCCCTGGGCTTTCGGATACTGGCAAAGGCTCTTGCCACCCCCATAGTGCCTTTTTTAGGCAAGGCTCAAAAGACAAACCCACCTCCATAGAAAACACAAAGAACAAGAAACTAAGGGTAATGCTGCTAAACGCCAGAAGTCTAAACCTCAAAATGCATGCACTCAAAGCTCTCCTCAGTATGGAGAACATCGATATCTGCGCAGTGACAGAAACCTGGTTCAAGGCTCCAGAGAGCACCCCAGCACTACCAGGTTATACCTCATATCATGCTTTTCGGCCCCAAAACTCGGACCGAACCACAAAAGGAGGGGGAGTATCCATATTTATCAAGGATACCCACACCTCCAGGTTAGTGGCGTTGCACGAAGCATCAGAAACCATCCATGTGCAACTAACAGTGGGCAAAACTGCCTTTCAGTTTATAGCATGCTACAGACCATCTCAAAATCAGGAATCCCACTCAGCTTTCCTGAAAACATTGGAGAACATGAAGATCTTTCCAAACACCATTATATTGGGTGACTTCAACTACCCAAACATAGACTGGGAGCATTACTCAAGCCCCAACACCTTAGCCCAAAGGTTCCTGGAATTTATAAACCCAAATGCCATGGAACAACTAGTCACAACTCCCACAAGAGGGGAAAACATACTTGACCTGATCATCACCAACATGGGGACCCTGTGTTCCACACCAGAAGTATACCCCTCACTGGTAAGATCAGACCATAAATTAATTTCACTGGATATCCAAAACCCGACTCCACCCCCAGCCTAGAAAACCACAGTGAAAAACTTCTCAAAAGTGAATTTCACACTTCTCAAAACCGAGGTGGAATCCTTCAAGGCCCCTGGGCCAGTGGAAACTATGGCCCAAACCACAGAATCCTATATAAACGCATTCTATGGACACCTCCAGGAATGCATGGATCATGCTATCCCAAACAAAACCATGACCCAATCGTCCAAAGGCAGGCATCCAGTCTGGTGGACCCCAGCCATAAATAAGTTGTACAACAGAAGGAGGAAGCTACTATAGGATAGAGCAAAATCCCTAAAAGGGAAGGCATCTCTGATCAGTACTAGCAAAAAATTACGATCCCTCATAAAATCCTCCAAGGCCAGCTTTGAGAGAAAAATTGCACGGGACACTAAAGACAATCATAAGGCTTTCTTTAGCTATGTTAGGAACCTGGGATGCAACTCCCAGATATGCTCAGAGTTGATTCTAAACGACAAAAAATACACTGAACCCACAGACATTGCCAACATCCTGGCAGACAGGTTCAGTGCAAACTTCTCCCCCCCTCCCCCCCCAAAAGAGCAAATATCTATCCCAGCAGAGTGCAACCTCCCTAACATCTCAGATGCTCAGGTGAAAGCCGCCCTCTCCAAAGCAAAAAACACTGCTTCAATGGAACCAGACGGTGTCCCGGGTTGCGTCCTACATGAACTCCAAGAAGAACTAAACCCTCATGTAAAACTGCTGTACAATCCCAGCCTCACTACAGGATATGTACCCAAAGAATGGCGTACAGCAACAGTGGTCCCTCTCCACAAAGTTGGTGCCTCAACGGACCCTGGTAACTATCGCTCCATAAGCCTAACTAGCCTTATCTGCAAGGCCATGGAGAGGATCATCATGGAAGTCATAAACAAAGACATTGGGGACCTACAGACACTAGATCCTACCCAATTAGGCTTTGTCAAGGGCAGATCCTGGATCTTTTTTGAAACAGTCACCAAGGCCATAGATGAAGGGAAGGTAGTCCACACAGCCTATCTGGACCCCACTCGGGCATCATAGATAAGCTATCCAGCTTAAATATAAACCCCTAAGTCACAAGATGGGTTGCTAACTGGCTCAAAGACAGAACCCACAGAGTCAGAATTGCCGGAGCCATGTCAGATTCGAAACCGGTTACAAGTGGTGTCCCACAAGGCTCTGTCCTGGGACCTCTCTTGTTCGGCATATACTTCTCCAAGGTACAGGCCAACACGGGAGGACTATGGCTGACCAAGTTCGCAGATGACTGCAAAGTGGGCACCATAATTGACTCTCCAGCTGACATGAACATCCTCCAAAAAGGTCTCACAGAGATGGATAACTGGTGCCAGAGCCATGGCCTAAAGCTAAATGTAAAAAGTGTATAGTCATACCCTTTGGCAAAAACAAAGTGCCCACAAATTACCACATAGGTGATAACCCATTAAGTACGGAAGAAGTAATTAGGGACCTGGGGACCCAAGTTGATAGCAATCTCTCCTTTGACAAACACATTGCCAAAGTGGTTAGAAAGACCTTCTAAATAGCTCACCTCATCACAAAAGGATTCACATCTAGATCAAGTGAGGTAATAGTGCCCCTTTATTCATCCCTCATCAGGCCCATCATAGAATACAATGCCCCTTTTGGGATGTACATTACCCGACACTTGTAGCAACTAGAAAGACCCCAAATGTACCTCACAAAGAGGATCAAGGGACTCAAACAGATCCCATACGCTGCCCGGTTAAAAAACTCCAGCTCTACTCAGTTGCATACCGCCTACTTCGAGGCGATCTATGCCTGACATACAAAGCTATGTCCAACCCAGAATTAATAGACATGCTCCACCTCAGAAAATCTAAATCCCTTAGAACCATGCGCTCAAGGGACTTGAACCTCAGCACAGAAATAAATAGAACATGCTGGAGGGACAGATTCATAACCCAGAATCTCCCTTTGCTCTGGAATAGAATCCCAGTCAATGTTAGACAGAGCACCTCACTGACTCTCTTCAAGAGGAATCTTGATGAATGGATGGGAGATCGTAGGTTTACCCCGGGGATTACTTCTGTGTCACTACTAGACAGAGGCACAGTAAACTAACCTTAAAAAGGGCACAGCAATCTCAAATCAAAGGGTGGCGAAAGCCAAACACACCCGGGCTAGGCTTATAAATGCCCCAGGGCAGATAGCCTAGTATGAACCTATGAACCATTATCTCAACCTTTTCTATACCAATTAGAAGAAATTCTTGGTTTATTGGAATACCAAAGAGATTTAATTAGAATGTTATTTATCGTCCTCATTTTTTTGGATGGAAACCACACTAGAGATTGTATGACAAATAATATTTTATGGAGAATTACCATCTTAAGTAACATTAATTGTTCATATGTAGCAAAGAAGTATTTATTCCAGTTTGTGACTAAACTTAAAATGTTATCAACAACCTGTTGAAAATTTGTTTGTATCATTTCATTACTATTAAATATAAAGGCTATACCAAGATATGTAATTTGAATGTTACTCCAATTGAAGTTAGAATATTTTATCAGCTTCAGCAAAAGGCTGAGATCCCTCATCAAATCCTCTAAAGTTAGCTATGAAAACAGAATTGCAGCAGATAGTAAAGACAACCACAAGGCCGTCTATAGTTATGTAAAGAATCTCCATGGCAATACCCAGATTTGCTCTGAGCTACTGCACAATGGTATCTCCTAAACCAAGCCAACAGATATTGCAAATATACTGGTGAACAGATTCAGTGCTAACTTTACCCCCTCTCCCCCTAAAATACCAATCACAATACCAGTAGATTGCCAGGCACCCAGTATTACTGCTGCACAGGTTAAAACAGCACTGTTCAAGGCCAATAATACAGCTTCTATAGGACCTGACAGTATCCCTGGCTGTGTTTTACATGAACTACAGAGTGAACTGGCATCTCACCTGTGTGCCCTCTTCAGTCACAGCCTCATGTCAGGCTTTGTCCCCACCGAATGGCGCACTGCTAACAGTCATCCCTCTCCACAAAGGAGGAGCGACTTACAGACCCCAGGAACTATCTCCCCATTAGCCTGACGAGTCTGATATGTAAAGCTATGGAACGCATCATCATGGACCTAATAAACAAGGATATAGGGAATCTCCAAACTCTGGATCCTACACAGTTTGGTTTTGTGAAGGGTAGATCATGCCTGCTAAACTTGGTTGACTTCTTTGAATCAGTCACCAGAGCTGTGGATGAAGGTAAGGTGGTTCATACAGCCTACCTTGATCTGGCCAAGGCCTTTGACATCACTCCTCACTCAGGAATCATAGAAAGACTTACTAAGCTAGGCATCAACCCCTATATCACTAGGTGGGTTGCAAACTGACTCACAGATAGAAACCACAGTGTAAAAGCTGACTCCAAGTCAGACTGCCGACCAGTCATGAGTGGAGTCCCACAGGGTTCAGTCCTGGGTCCTCTCCTGTTTGGTATCTACTTCTCTGAAGTCCAGGCCATCATGAAGGGACTCTGGCTGACAAAGTTTGCAGATGATTGCAAGTTGGGAACTATTATTAACTCCCCAAGTGATGCTGACATCCTACAGAAAGGCCTCAATGAGACCAATGACTGGTGTCAGAACCATGGAATTAAGCTCAGTGCCACAAAATTTGTCTTCATCCCCTTTGGGAAAAACCCAGTTCCCTTGAATTACCACATTGATGGCAGTCCACTGAACACAGGAGGCGTTATAAGAGATCTGGGAACACAGGTTGACAGCAACCTCTCTTTTGACCACCACATTGCCACTGTGGTCAGAAAGTCCTTCTATGTGGCACATCTCATTACTAAGGGTTCTGCATCCAGGAAGAAAGAGGTCATTGTCTCCCTCTACGCTTCCCTCATTAGGCCAATCATCGAGTACAATGCTTCATTTGTCATGTACCTCACTAGACACCTGCAACAACTGGAGAGGCTGCAAATGTACCTCACAAAGAGGATCTTAGGCCTTAAACACTTGTCCTATATGGGCAGACTAAAAAAACGCCAACTATTCTCTGTCTCATATCGCCTACTTAGAGGCGATCTCTGCTTGACTTACAAAGCCATGTCTGACCCAGTTCTGTTAGAAATGCTACAACTAAAGAAATCCCAATCCCTCCACACCACACTCTCCAGAGACCTCAACCTCACTACCACAATCAACAGAACACACTGGAGGGACAGGTTCCTAACCCAGAGACTGCCCATGCTATGGAAGAGACTTCCCATACATGCCAAGCAGAGCACCTCACTGGCACTCTTCAAGAGAAATCTTGATGACTGGATAGGAAATAGAAAATTCACCCCGGGATCACTCCAGTGGCTCTTCTCGACAGAGGCACTAGGAACTAAAGTTGGGTGGCATGATACCATGGTAATCCTGTGGGCTAAGCTTGTAAAGGCTCAATGGCCATTAATCTAGAACACACCTATGAACATAGGTATATTTTACTTTAGACATTACTGATGGGTTCTTCCATAGAATGAGGGTATCTCTCCTTTTAGCTCAAAAACCAGAATCTGATAAAATCAAATAATTCTTTAATGATAGTTTATTTACATCCTTATTAAGTAAATGCATTTCTTATATAAATACAATTTCAGTTTTATGTAACTGCAAGTATTTGAGCAGACTCCCTCTCTTTACTGGATTATTTAATCCATTAATGTTAATAGAAATACATTTAAAATCAGACATTTATATAAGAAAAAAAAAGCAGATATAAAACCATATTTATGTACAGAATGCATCATGTAATTTGTAAATAACAATATGAAATCTTCAGCTATGGAAAACACTTTTGAAACAAATAAAAGATTACATAATATAACCCTAAAACATTCTACCATGGAGTAACATATTCCTAGTTTGTAAAAATCAAATAAACTACCTCTCAACCTCCCCAATAGACTAACTACTCCTATCCTGTGCTTCTGTTTTGTTAATATGCCTCAGATTTTTAATATGTATCATCTTAAAAAAGCCCTTCTTTGAGTTATTATAAATGAGAAAAGTTAAAAGGCTGCTTAGAGTCTTTCTTTATAAGTCAACTAGACTTATCTCTGTTATCATCTTTCCCTGTAACCTCTCATTATCTCCTTGAAGAAGTCAGTTATTTTCATATCTATTAATTTACAGGTCAGGAGATTTCATATTTTTCTATTTTATTATTATGTGTAAAGTTGTTGACATTTCATCCAGGATGGACTTCATCAGAATAAAACACATCAATACAAACTTCATTTATATACAAGTTCTCAATAAATCAGCAGTAACAACAAATTGCTATCTAATAATGTCTTAATTAAAACCTATTATTTAACACAAATATAAGACTTAATAGCTACACCTATAGACATGAAATCTTTAATCTCCTGTCATTTAAAAAACATTTAATATTTATTTTGCCATTTATTCCAGGAAAACTATCCACACCTAATTTCAATTTCCAAAGTTTCTTTTTGTTCTACCTTACTCTTAAAATCCCCACCTCTCCTTTCCATGAAAACCTGTTCTACTATAGCAAACATAAACCTTTGAAATTTAGAACATTCTAATGAGTGTTTGTAAAGCACATTTTTGTCATTTTTATTTTTAAGATCATAAAGATGTTCCTTGATTCTAAGGTTCAAAGATCTGCTGGTCATACCTATGTAGTAGGCACTACATCCCCTACACTTACTGATGTAGACAACCCCCTTAGACATACAATTGAACACACCTGAAATGGGAATAGTATATTTAAGATGTTCCAAATCCAAATGTGGCCCCTCCAAAATAAATCTACGAACAGAGCAGCTTCCACATTTATACATTCCCTTAGGTTTGAAAGACAATTGTCCCATACTACCAATTTTTGTGTTATCATGTTGCAATACATTTTTAAATGATAAGAATTCTTAAAACAAATTTTGGATGAGTACCCACACTTCTTATCAAATCTACATTCCCTTCCAAAATCCCCCAATTATTCTTAATAATGGAACAATTGTCATGCCTATCTACTGTCATATCTATACTACAAACTGCTGCATTTTTGTCAAAATTACTTTTGTCAGCATATTTCTGAAGACCTTTTGCCAAACTGGGGGGGGGGGGGATAAGTCTTCCCACTTCTCTCTAATTTCATCTGCTATTTTAAGAGCATATCAGATTTATATCCCATCCACTTAAACAGATTATAAGTACCACTTCTTGTTCAAACATAACATCATCAGACATTATCCTAGAGGCCCTAATTGGCTGCCCTCTAGGAATATTGTTTTTAATAAATTTTGGATGATTACTCTGATAGCTCAAATAATTATTACTAAAAGTATTTTTTTTTCTAAAAATCCTACTCCCAAACCTTCCTTGTGAATCATTCCATGTTAAATATACATCTAAAAAAGATCATTCTAAACCACATTCTCCCGTGGTGAAATTCAAAAAATCAGATTTATCATTCATTTGATTAATTAAAGAAATTACATAATTTTACCACCTTCTATAATTAAAAACAAATTGTCAACAAACCTATCGTAGTACACCACTTTATATTACACACAAACAAATGAGGCGTTGTAACTTAAACTTAAATAAACTTATAAACAGACTGACTACCACACTCATACATGTTAACACTCTGACTGTTCTCTCAAAATAGCATTGCTGCCTGCAGGTGCTCAGTATTTATTTGCATATGCTTACATCTTGAAATGCTTCTTAAGGCTACATACACACGTTCTGATCTACACCCTGTCCTTATCGGCCTTCATAAACCTCAATTTGTTATCTTTCTTCAGTTCTTTTAATGCTTTTATCTCCTCCTTAGTTAAATTAAAATAACCATTTTTCACTTTCTGGCCTAATAAAACATAAATGTCTTTCTCACACATTTTTTCAAAAACTTTATGGTGTTGTTCAAATTAGGACTGAAGGTGGAAGGTTTAACAAATACCTTTTTTGGCAAACCAGTTCTATGTAATATATAATTCAAATTTAATTTACATGTAAACTGCTTTAAAGATAATAAAGCATGACTAACATCAGCCCTCCTGGTAGCCACAAAATTGAAACCTAATTCTAATATTTTCAATTCAATAGGTGTAAAAACAGTGCTGGATAAATTACATATTTTTGTAAAATACCTTAGTCCATCAGTGTGTTTACCTGTCCTCTCTTGGTTCCATTCACTTTGTTGCTGTTTACTTAGTTTTCTCCTCCTCTCTGTTCAAGTTTTTTGGGCATGCTGCCAAGCAATGAACACAATTACCTCTCTCCTCAGATGCATGGAAAGGTAATTCGCTAACTATTCCACCTCCATCTAAAACTTTACTTCTTTCAGGCATCATACTATCAGCAACTGCTGAAATCACCTCCACAGAATCACCAGCATGTCATCGCTTCCTAATTCGGTTCTCACATCCTCATTGGTCAAACTAGTTCTCGTCTTCTCATTTAAGGTGTTTAGCGTATATGTTTTACTAATCTTACTACCATGATATGCTGGATCAAAATTAGAATATGCACTTTTCTTTTTATATTCAATACTGTCTCTTAAGATTTTTTTACATTTTCTTTCAACAATGGTTTGTTAGAACCTCTCAGCATTATATAATACAATTTCATAGTCCTTATGCATATTAGACACTTCACTCAAGGACCATTGTATTTTCTGGTCGATCTTAAGCACAGTGGATCATATTTCTTGAATCAAAGTGCTATTATGTTGAACTAACAACCGCAGAAACTCAAGCCTGCTTCTATTAAAAATTCAGTTAATTTGAAAAAAAAAGTATCGGAGTATTTTACACCACTAGGACATTTAGAGAAACATAAGCCTTTGGGTACAATATTAAGGCTTAAATATCTCTCAAAATATTTATTTTCAATCACAAGGGCTCAGTACTTCCTTCCAGGTTTAATTTGTAAGAGTGTCAATGTTACTCTGATTATTTAATATCATTCCAATAATAGCTTTTATATATGTAAATAGCTATATTTTTTGTACTTTAGTATATAACATAGCATGTCTTTTCTGGGTCCTTTTGCATGGCAAGTTTTATGCTAGTAGCACACTACTGTACCACTTTAAGATCCTAAAAGCATATCAAACTACATAAGCTTCATCTGATTAATGATTTACTTTTAGTGATATAAATGGGATGACCCCTTAAACTTTATATAATGATAATTATTAATATCACATATACATTTATATTTTCAGGTTTAATATCAATTGTTTTAGACAAAGCATACTGTAATTTCTTAGGAGACATAACATTTAAACTTTCGTAAAAAAATGACAGTTATCTGAGAACAGCCTTTAACTTGCGAGGATGTCGAAGAAACACTGAATATCTGATACCATTCCCATATTCTCATTTGTATATGTAAGCAACCACGTTTTATAAATTAGTATGTAGGTTGACATGCCCCTTTAGTGTCATTTTGTGTTTCTAGTATTATATTTAACAGTGCATTACTAAACCATGTTAAAATTTCAAAAAGTGTGTCACTTAACATAAACTTCATCACATTAATGATTTTAACTTTTAATGATATGAATGGTCTAACCACTTAAACTTTAAATGAAAATACACTGCTCCTATTTCATATATAGCTAAAAGAATAAAGCTTAATCATATTAAAAAGGGAACTAGTAACCATTTGAAGTAGGGAAAGAAAAAACATGATTTACCTTGTAAAAATAGTATTTAGCACCGGTTCTTTACTATTCAAGCACTTCTTTAAATTACTAAACATTCATAACCATGAAATGCGTTACTTTTCATTTGTCCTTCAGTTTTTTACTGTTTTTCCTTTATTGACCATCCATCCCTTCTTGCATTTCTCTTCAGAGATGTTGACAGATTCCAGTCCATTTCTTCTGTTTTTTTAGGATTTTATTTTTCTGTATAAAGTCCATTGCATCTTCCAAGATGTTAATAATCGTCTTTCCTTCTGTAAAGTGAATCCTTATATTTGCTGGAAACAAGATTTGTGCTTTAATATTGTTTTTCTTTAAGCTTTTTAACAAGTGGCGCACATGCTTTTCTTTTTGGCATAACTAATGTTGAATACTCATTGTCAAATCATATAACATTTTCTTTAATTTTAACTGGATAATTAGTACATGGTGCTTTTAAAAGTAAATCCACATCTTGAGCTGAGAAAAATCTTATGATCACTGACCTTGGTAAAGGTGTTTTTTTAAGATATATTAGAAAGTGATCTATGTGTCCTTTCAATACCAAAGGAAAAAGCTTCAGGCAGGTGCAAAGTCTTAGGCAGTCAGGTGTTAAGGAACTGAATAGTACTGTCTCCCTCTTCTTTTTCAGGAATTTTACAAATCCTGACATTGTTTCTTCTGGATCTGTTCTTCATGTCTTCTATTTTCTCCAAGAATAAGTTGTTTTGTTTCAGAAGAAATTCAGTATTATTCTCATTTTCAAGCATTCTTCCATCAAAATCAGATACTGCATCTTCTATACTTGAAATTTGTGATGATTGTTGTTTAAAAAGCTTTGCTCAGCACTTCTGCTTGTTTTTTTACATTTCTCTTTAATATTGTCCATTTTGCTTTCTAGTTTATCTGTCTTCATGGATAGCTCATTGATGTTACTGAGTATAGATTGTATGTCTCTTTTCATTGTTCTGTCCTGTATACTGGGCTTAGAGTGACTCATTCTGAGACAGTTAGTTCTTTCCAGTTTCCTTGACAGGAAAAAGGCAATTTAAAAAGTTTCAAACTTTGTTTTTTTTTTTTTTTTAGAAAACCTTTCAGCAGTTGTTTAACTATACAGCCATCAAGTTTTGAAACGTTCTCTTTGAGTTTTTCAGTAAAGCTCCTGTCAGAGATGATAAAATGAAGAAGAGCTAAAAAAGCACTGTTAACAGCTCATCATCTTGCCCCCCCCCAGTTCTGAATCTTTCTTAGAGGTTTTAAGGCATGCTGTAAAGAGTTATCTTTAGTGTCTACTATCCCCCTTCCGACCTATGTCTTTTGTGCTAAAACCTTTTTTTCTGTGAGTTATCTGTGGTGTTTAGTGTTTCCCCAATCCATATCTTTCATACTGCAAACCTTTTTTTCTTTGCGTTATCTCTGGTATATAGCATTTCCCCCAAATTGCATCTTTCATGCTGTAAACCTTTTTTTCTTTGAGTTACCTGTGGTGTCTAGTGTTCCCCCTGACCCATGTCTTTCATGCTGCAAACCTTTTTTCTTTGAGTTTGTTCCTAATGTTTAGTGTTTTCCCTGACCCATGTCTTTCATACTACAAAATTTTTTCTTTGCTTTCCCCCAATGTTTAGTGTTCCTCTGACCCATGCCTTACATGCTGAAAAAACATTTTTCTTTTATTGAAGTACCTTTAAGGCACACTGGCAGAGTTATCCCTGTTGTCTGGTGCCCCCCCCCCCACTAATGTTACAGGATTTGCTTGTAAGTCTAGGCAAGTATGGAGGTAGGACAGCCCCCCATCCCTCCACACATGCACGCACACATTCACATATTCATGCTTACACACACACACACACACACACACACACACACACACACACACACACACACACACACAGACCCTCCATATCACTCATGGACACACTAACCCAGTCATCCATATACAAAACACACACTCACACAGACCTACTCCAACCCCCTAAATACCACCTCAGACAGTCACACATACACTCACACATGCAGCCCCACACATTATACATGCACAAATACACACACACACACCCCAACACTATCTGCTAAACTCCCCAGCAATTACCTTAAACATGATAGGTGGACACAAGCTTTTGGCCATGTTCATTAACATAAGCAGCCATGACACTTAGCGGAGAGATTATCTGCATCACTAGGCTGTGTAAATACCTTACTACATGACTTTCTGGGGGAGAGAACATGGCTAATTAGCAAAGGCCAATCCCCTGGAGTGCCTCATTAGCATTTAGCAAGGCTACAAAGACATTTTACATGGCACTGCACATTTTTATGCTAAAGTAACTGGGCAAGGCTGTTTCTAAACTGGAAATGTTTACTGTGAGGTGCATACCTCACAGTAGCTTTTCTAAAGCTGACCCTATGACTCTACAAATAAAAAATATTGCACATGACATTTGATTATATGTGGATTAGTATCCCTGGGGGGGTGGGAGCCTAATGCATAATGTGGGGTGGGAGGGTGGCGTAATGATTAAGGTGCTTACCTTAGAAACACAAGGTGCAGGGTTTGATTCTCACAGAGGGTAATTGGCTAGGCTTAAAATGGTCCATGAGGGCAGTTAGCCTAGTAATAATCTATGAATCTATGAATCTATGTTCTTGCAGGAAGCATGACCTATAAAATTAGGCCCTTTGTTGTGCTAACAGATGTACAACTATATACTTGCACCAGAATTGCACCCTTAATGCAGTGTAATACGGCAGGGAAAAGAGCTGGTTAATGCTGTATTTACTGTCATTTATTCTGAAAATGATTTGAAGAGCATACACTAACAAATTCCATTAGTATAATGCAACAGACCAAATCAGTACTTCATTTTCAGTGTATTTATTTATTAGTAATATGTATCTTGTAGCCTCTTTTAATACTCACCCTTCAAAATAATTCTTCTGTACCCTCAGAAGCACTTGCTTGATACTGCAAATATTTTCATTTCCTTCCTTTCATTTTTTTCTAGCACCTTTATTGAATTATCGGTAGTGACATAGGCAATCATACATTTCTATAAAAGAAAAAACATATTTACTTGTTCACAGATACAAACATTATGCATCACGTATATATTCTTTTGTACAATGTAATCAATCCAACAATACATACATTTGTCAATTCTTCATCGTCATCAGCTCTCTTTTTCTCATTTTTTTTCTAGATGGGGTCGGGCTATCATGTTAACTGTCACCAACTCTCTCAATTCAGTGCCAGACTCCTGTCTTCTTCAACACTCATGCCTAACTGTCTCAGATCTTCTTTCATACAATTCATCCAACTCTTTGCTGGACGTCCTTGCTTCCTCTTATCTTCTTCCTGTCTGTCCCAAATCTTCCTCACCAAATTGTATTCTGCATTTCTGCATCTGTCCAAACTACCAAAATCTGTTCTCTTTGATCTTTTCTCCAATTGGAGCTACTTTGGCTTCTGCTCTTATGTCATTTCTTCATCTGTCCCACAGTGTGCATTGTACCACCCTTCTCAGGCACTTAATTTCCATCACCTCTAGCTTATTCAACTGTCTGCCTTTACTGCCCGGGTTTCTGTACCATACAGTAGTACTGGTCATATCACTGTCTCATACACCTTACTTTTCAGCTTCTTTGGCATTCTTCTGTCATAGACTACACCTGACAGTCTATGCCAGTTTGCTGCAGCCCCTCTGATTCTAGCTTTGGCCTCTTCATTCAGACTTCCCTTCTCCTCAACCAACCCTCCCAAATACTTGAAGCTATTTACCTATTCCACTACCTACCCTTTTATCTCTGTTCTCAGCTTCTTCTGATTTTCCCAATTTGCTGCCATTACCACTGTCTTATTTGTGTTTAGCTTCATCCCATCTGCCTTCAGTTTTGCATTCCATTCTCCTATCCTTTGTTGAAGTTCTAGCTCAGAGTTTGTCTGTAATGCCACATTGTCTGCATACAGCAACTTTGTTGGTCTGCCCCCTCTGACCTGTTTGCTAATGTAGTCCATCACCAATATAAACAGCAGTGGGCTCAGAGCCGAACCCTGGTGTACACCCACTCCCACTGGGAACCCCTCTGTGAGGCTGAACACTGTTTGTACTGGAGTCATTGGGTCCTTCTACATAGCCTCCACTAATTCTACCTGTGTTTCTGGGATTTTGAACCACCATAGTACTGCCCAGATCAGCTTTCTTGGGACCTTATCATATGCTTTCTCCAAGTCTAGGAATACCCAGTTGGACTCTCTCCTCATCTCTAGCTTCTTCTCAAGTATCTGTCTCACTACAAACATTGGGTCAATTGTGCTGCATCCTGATCTGAATCCAAACTGCTCATCTCCCATCTTACATTCTACTATTGTGCTTATCCATTTATCAATCACCCCCTCCAGAACTTTCATGCAATGTGATAGGAGTTTGATGCCTCTGTACTGTCCACAGTTGTGGATGTCCCCTTTGTTCTTGTACACTGGCACAAGGATGCTTATTCTCCAGTAATCTGGGATATGCCTTTCTCTCCACACTCCTATTAGTACCCTCAGGAGCTATTTCTCCCCTAGCTCACCCAGCATCTTTATCATATCTACTGTGACCTCATCTGAGCCTGCTGCTTTTACTGACTTCATTTTCCTTAGTGCTGTTATTATTTCTTCTAGGGTGGGCTCCTCTTCTTCTCTCATTGTAGGCTGTTGCAGTACAGCTTCTGTGAGGTTTTCATCATTCAGACGCTGCTGGAAATACTCCTTCCATCTGCCTTTGATGTCCTTTGGACTGGTGAGCAAGTTGCTGCTGGCATCCCTTAAGAAGGGTATCTGACTGTCTTCTTTATCTTTCTGTCTTTGCCTTGCAACCTGATATCGTTTCTTTATGTCACTTACTGAGTCACTTTCCAGAAGTTGGTAGAGTGTCCCTGATGCTTTATTCTTTGCTATTGCAACTTCTTTCTTAGCCAACCAGTACTCTTTCTTAGTCTGGTCAGTCTTTTCTGTCTCCCACTTCTTCCTGCACTCCTTCTTTCTTTTGATGACTTCTTGGACTTCTGCATTCCACCACCAGCTTTCCTTATTTAACTTATTTCCATACCTGGATCAGCCACATATCTTTTCTGTAGTCATAACACATGCTGTTTTTAGGTGCTGCCATTCTTGCTCAACTCCACCCATTTCCTTCTCTTCTTGGGGTGCTATAGCCCTGAGTAATTCCTTGAACTGTTGTACTTTCTCTCCAGTCAACTTCCAGGTCTTCAGCCTGGGCTCCGTTGACTTTAGAGCCTTCTCTGACCACTGCTTGTAGCTGATTGTGGCAACCAGTGGTTTATGCTGTGGACAGACTGTTTCACTGGGGATGATTTTGCAATCATGGATTCTACCCCAGTGCCTTTTCCTTGCTAGGAGGAAGTCTACCTGAGTTGCATGTTGGCTGTTCTTGTATGGGATCTTGTGACTGTCTCCCTTTCTGAACCATGTGTTGGTTACTATCAAGCCATTTGCCAGACAGAAATCTAGAATGGCTTCTCCTTCTTTATTCCTGTTGCCCCACCCATGTGGACCCAGGCAGACCTCATATCCTGTTCTGTCTGTCCCGAAATGTGCATTCAAGTCACCCATTATCAACACCAATTCATGGTGTCTGCTTTATCTAGTAGGTCCTGCAACTGCTGTCTGAATGCACTCTTTCCTCACTATCACAACCCTGCTGTGGGGCATAGGCTGAGATTATGAATACTGCCCTATCATTACAAAGGAGTCTGATTGCCATGAGTCTGTCATTAATTCTGATGATATCCCTCACTGCCATCTGAAGCCTCTCTCTCACCACAATTTCTACACCTTTTCTAGCCTGCCCCCTCCTGAGTAGTAGACTCTGGATCTCAAGCCAAGTGGCTTTGCTGCAGTGCCCTTCCATCTCGTCTCTTGGATGCATATCAGTAAACCTACATTAAGCAAAGCAATTCTCAGTTCATGTTTGTCAGGTTGATTGGTTTTATGCCCAGCTTTCACTCAACAGAGCTGTCCCAGGTAACCCAGGCTGGGCAAATAGACACTGGCCATCCAGTAGTTCATTGACCCAGGGCTGCTGGGCTTTATGGCAGGCACACACACTGGCCAATAGAGGCACTGTTGGCAAGGGTCCCTAGCGTAGGTCAGGGTAGGCCAGGTCCTCAACCCACTTATCACCAGTAACTACACATGCCCATTTTGATGACATTACTAAGCATGACTGAATCACCTAGAGCCATATTTTTATAACATCAAGTGGCTAGCCCTGCCACAGTGCACAGTCTGTGATCTGTGTTCTCCTATCTTCAGGATACTGCACAACACAGTAGATGCCCAAAGCAGTTGGTCTGTACAACTCTTCCCCCTATAGAGCACCATGTAGAGTCTGTGCTACTGCCCACAGCTCCATTCATTAGTGAGTTTGAGATGGAAACACTCAGCATGTTTTTTCAGACATGGGAGAAACCCCATGGAGACACAGGAAGAATGTGCAAACTCCAAACAGGCATTGGTTGGAGGTCAGTATCGAACCTTGTACCTTGTGCATGGGAGGCAAAGCCCTTAACCATTATGCCAACTGGTCTCAACTACTTTGTCAATTCCTACCTTCCCTTAAATCTCATTCCTCTTCTAAAACATTCTTCTGCATGTATTGTTCCCACAATTTCCATTTTTTTCTATGTAATTTGCTCCTACCCTTCTGCAAAGATTCTGCTTCTAGTTCTTTTATCTCTGTTACAATATTCACTACAGATATAGTTAGTTTAGGCTTTGATTTCCATTTTCTTGTAATTGTTTTCTTGGCAGCCACCAGATTTAACACTTAACAAGGCTTTACTATGTCTAGGCAATTCAGATCCCTTATCCCATCTGAAAAAAATATATAATCCTTAGTTACATCCATATGCTGCTCAACCATTATTTCTGTAGGGAATTTTTAAAGTCTTCTAACTTATTACACTCATAGGTTCATAGGTTGATACTAGGCTATCTGCCCTAGGGCATTTACAAGCCTAGCCAGAGTGTGTTTGGCTTTCATCACCCTTCTTAGATTAGTTGACTGTGCCTCTGTATAGTAGGTCACAGAAGATAGCCCATTTAAGGTTAGTTTACCGTGCCTCTGTCTAGCAGTGACACAGAAGAGATCCTAGGGGTAAATTTACGATCTCCCATCCAAACGTCAAGATTCTTCTTGAAGAGGGTCATTGAGGGGCTCTGTCTGACATGGATTGGGATTTTGTTCCAGAGTGAGGGGAGCCTCTGGGATATGAATCTGTCCCTCCAGCATGTTCTATTTATTTCTGTGCTGAGGTTTAAGTCACTGGAGCATGTAGTTCTCATGGATTTGGATTTCTTGAGGTGGAGCATGTCCATTAATTCTGGGTTGGACATGGCTTTATACATCAGGCACAGATCGCCTCTGAGTAGGCAGTAAGCAACTGAGTAGAGCTGGAGTTTCTTTAGCCTAACTGCATAGGGCATCTGTTTGAGTCCCTTGATCCTCTTGGTGAGGTACTTTTGGGGTCTTTCTAGTTGTAGCAGGTGTCGGGTAAGGTACATCCCAAATGGGGTATTGTATTAAATTATGGGCCTGATGAGTGATGAGTAGAGGGGCACAATGACCTCTCTTGATCTAGATGTGAACCCCTTTGTGATAAGGTGGGATATATAGAATGTCTTTCTAACCACTTTGGCAATGTGATTGTCAAAGGAGAGATTGCAATCTACTTGGGTCCCCAAATCCCTAATTACTTCTTCCGTACTTAATGGATTACCACCTATGTGGTAATTTGTGGGCACTTTGTTTTTCCCAAAGGGGATGACTATGCATTTTTGGCATTTAGCTTTAGGCCATGGCTCTGGCACCAGTTATCTGTCTCTGTGAGACCTTTTTGGAGGATGCTTGTGTCAGCTGGCGAGTCGATTATGGCCCCCAGTTTGCAGTCATCTGCAAACTTTGTCAGTCATAGTCCTCCTGTGTTAGCCTGTACCTCAGAGAAATATATACCGAACAAGAGAGGTCCCAGGACTGAGCCTTGTGGGACGCCACTTGTAACTGGTTTAGAGTCTGACATGGCACCTGCAATTCTGACCATGTGTGTTCCATCCCTAAGCCAGTTTGCGACCCATCTTGTGACATAGGGGTTGATATTTAATCTGGTGAGCTTATTTATAATGCCCAGTGGGGTATTGTGTCGAAGGCTTTTGCAAGGTCAAGGTAGGCTGTGCGGACTACCTTCCCTTCGTCTATGGCCTTGGTGACTGTTTCAAAGAAATTGACCAGGTTCAAGAGGCAAGATCTCCCCTTAACAAAGCCGAATTGGGTAGGATCCAGTGTTTGGAGGTTCCCAATGTCTTTGTTTATGAGTTCCATAATGATACGCTCCATGGCTTTGCAGACCAGGCTAGTTAGGCTTATAGGGCGATAGTTTCTGGGGTCCATTGTGGCACCACCTTTATGGAGTGGGACCACTGTTGCAGTACGCCATTCTTTGGGTACATATCCTGTTGTAAGGCTGAGACTGAACAGTGATTTTAAGTGAGGGTTCAGTTCTTCTTGTAGCTCATGTAAAACGCAGCCCGGGACACCATCCGGTCCCATTGATGCTGTGCTTTTTGCTTTGGAGAGGGCAGCTCTCACCTGTCCATCTGTGATGTCAGGGAGGCTACAATCTGTTGGGATAGTCATTTGCTCATTTGGGGGGGGGGTTTGCACTGAACCTGTCTGCCAGGATGTTGGCAATGTCTGTGGGTTCAGTGTATTTTTTGTCATTTTGCACTAACTTAGAGCATATCTGGGAGTTTCCACCCAGGTTTTTGACATAACTAAAAAAAGCCTTGTGATTATCTTTAGCGTCTTGTGCAATTTTTCTTTCGAAGCTAGCCTTAGATTATTTTATGAGAGATTGTAGTTTCTTGCTAGTACTGATCAGAGTTGCCTTCCCTTTCAGGGATTTTGCTCTATCATGTAGTAGCTTCCTCCTTCTTTTGTACAGCTTATTTATGGCTGGGGCCAACCAGACAGGTCTCCTGCCTTTGGAGGAGTGTGTCTTGGTTTTATTTGGGATAGCATGATCCATACATTCCTGTAGGTATCCATAGAATGCGTTTGTAAAGGATTCTGCGGTTTGGGACGTATTTTCCACTGGCCCTGGGGCTTTGAAAGATTCCACCTCGGTTTTGAGAAGTGGGAAGTTTGCTTTTGAGAAGTTTTTGACCGTGGTTTCCTTTGCTGGGGGTGGGGACGGGATATGGATGTCCATAGTGATTAATTTATGGTCAGATCTTACCAATGAGGAGTATACCTCTGGTATGGAACATAGAGTCCACATGTTGGTGATGATCAGGTCCAATATGTTTTCCCCTCTAGTGGGAGTGGTGACCAGTTGTTCCATAGCATTTGAGTTTATAAATTCTAGGAATTGTTGGGCTAGGGTTTTGGGGCTTGAGTAGTGCTCCCAGTCTATATTTGGGTAGTTAAAGTCACCCAATATAATGGTGTTTGGAGAGACCTTCATATTCTCCAGTGTCTTCAGGTAAGCCAAGTGGGATTCCTGAGTTTGGGAGGGTGGTCTGTAGCAGGCTACAAACTGGAAGGCAGTTTTGCCCACTGTTAGTTGCACATGGATGGTCTCAGATGCTTCGTGCAGTGCCACTAGCCTGGAGGTATGGGTATCTTTGATGAATATGGATACTCCCCCTCCTCTTGTGGTTCGGTCCGAGTTTTGGGGCCGAAAAGCATGGTATGAGGTATAACCTGGTAGTACTGGGGTGATCTCGGGAGCCTTGAACCAGGTTTCTGTTACTGCACAGATATCGATATTCTCCATACTGAGGAGAGCCTCGAGTGTGTGCATCTTGAGGTTTAGACTTCTGGTGTTGAGCAGCATTACCCTTAGTTTCTTTTTCCTTGTGTTGTCTAAGGAGGTGGGTTTGTCTTTTGAGCCTTGCCTAAAAAAGGCACTATGGAGGTGGCAAGAGCCTTGGCCAGTATTAGAAAACCCAGGGGTGACAGGTGCAAGCCATCCCTAGCGAAGCAACGTGGCTTGTCAAGCATGTCATCCCAGGCTGACAGACACTGGATCCCCTTTGAGTGACACCAATACTTTAGCCAATTGTTGAAATTGATCATTTTGTCTTTATACTGTGGTATCATTCTTGGTGAGGGTAAGATGCTACTCAAGGTCAGGGTCATACCGACCTGGGCCACATGATCAGAGAGCTCCTCTATGTCTCTTTTCATGTAATCCAGGGAGGTACGTCTCAGGTCATTCACACCAGCATGGACAATGACGGAGTCATATTTGTACTTGCTTTGGAGTGACCTGAGTGCTTGTGTTATGTGGCGGATCCTGGCACCTGACAGGCAGCTTGCAGTGACCTTCTCCTTGTTCAGCCTGGTGAGAGGGACGTCAGTGCGTCTGACAGTAGAGTCACCTATTACAAGTGTATTAGGTGTGTTGTTTAGCCTTAAGGGCTGTGACTGTGTGGCACACTGACTTTGTGAACTATGTGATACGTGGGTATTGTTGTGGGGTAGCAGTTGCTTGGATGTCTGCTTTGGAGGTCTCTGTTGCTTGGGCAGATTTTTATTTAGAGCCTCCGAGTATGTTTTTGTGTGTTTATGTGTTTGGTTTGCTGTTGCGATAGGTCTATGTGAGACTGGAGTTGTGGTGTGTGTGATTACCTTCTCCTTCAGACTGACCATGCCAGTACTATGTTGAGAGAGCTCAGCCTCCAGTTTGGCTATATAGTTGCATCTCTCACATATATTTGAGCTTGTTGGGAAGAGGAGAGGGTGGTCTGTGTACATAAGGCAGTTGTAGCATTGCCTCAAGATTCCCATATTCACCAGCTGGACTGGAGAGTAAACCTGAAACTGACTTTTGGACATGCCAGAATAGTATAAAGAATTACTTTTTGACTCGATCAAAAAGGACCAATAGGGAGCCAAGTACTTAAAGGGAGTATAAGACGGTGTAGTGCTTTAGTTTATTAGTGCTTACTTATAAGACACTTATCCTAGCTACTGCTGGGTTTTAGAAGGAAAATAGAGTGCTTACTTTGAGATTTGTAACAGTTCTAAGGGAAAAAGTGAAGAGCAGACTTTGTGGAGCCAGGAACAGTTTAAACCTGATTAAGCGGTGCTGCCCGATGCTGCGCTATGCGCAAAAACGTGCAAAGAGGGTTTTAAGAGAGGGGGAATCAAGGAGTTTGGAATTGACCCAAAATGGCTAATAAAACTACAGTTTCTAGGCAGTAACCACTCCCACAGGGGCAGGCAGGCTGTTCAGTGTTTACCACTGCCACTGATGAACACAGAGATTTCCCTTCAGCCCAAGCAAGCAATGGCCTCCAAGAAACTACAAACAGTTCAGAGCAGCAAATGTGTAACTGAACTTTTTTTTAAATTTCAGAAAGTGGGAAAAAAGCAAGATTTTTTTGTTTTTTTTTGTTTTGTTTAAAGATAGCAGAGATGCACAACTAGCAACAAGTTAAAACAGTGCAATAAATGACCCAACACTTGAGTGCTAGGCCAGAGACAGGTAAAATGCAAGTTTTAAGAAAAAAATGATTTTAAAATAAGTGCAACACAGGAAATGCAATAAACAGGCTCTAGATGTGTTCTAAATACAGTTCCTAATACAGATATCAAGTTTAGCAAGCTGGAAAACGCCAAAAAGTAGGCGGCAATGCAGAAATCTTAACAAATAATCTGAAGAAAAATACTTAAAATCTCAAAAGTGGCTCCTTTCTTCTCTCAGCGTTTTCTCCTCTTGTTGGGTGCTTCACCAACAGCCAACAAGACTGAAAAGATGCCAAAACCATGAGGCAATCGGGTTTTAAGAGAGGGGGATCAAGAAGGCATTTTTCACTGTCCACCAGACTTTTGTAGAAATTGCACCAGGTGCTAGTTTCTGTGTTTTTATTTATTTTGTTTTGCTTTTGTTCACCAGGTAAATGAATACATCCAAGGACCATTTTCAGCCATGACCAGTACCTGAATCTATGTCTTTTGGTATCGAAAGAGCACACAGATCCCTGGTGGCTTCTTTGAAGGGTAACTCTCCACTGACGTCCACAATTGTTGAATCTTCTGGGCAGAGACATTTATACTGTCTTCCAGTAAATGGAAAGGAAGACTACAAGCTCCAAAACATATGTTCCCAGTTACCTCCTCCTTCCCCATCAAATCTCTAACATTTGGCATCTACCTGAGGAAAAAAATATTTGGAGCATGCTTGGGGTATAAAAATACCTATGCAAACACTTCCAAGCAAAAATCCTAAATTTTCTAGGCGTCGTTGTATATTTTGCAGACATACATATGCCTCCCTTTGTTTCTTTGTGAATTGCCTATCTATTCTCTCTTCCCAAACTTTTCTAACATCCTTTGATTAATTCCTATAGTTATCATGCAGTGTAACAGTACATGCAGAATAATGTTTTGGAGGATGGGTGAGGTTTAAGGGAAGGCAGGAATTAAGCAATTTATATAAAATTGGATTGATAATTATACAAAAGCATATATGTGATGTATAATGTTTGTAACTAGGAACATGTTAGTATGGTTTTATTTTCTTTTACATACATGTATGTGTGCCTGCATCATGTGACAATTCAAGAAATTCAAATTTTTAAAGAAATTTTTTTAATAATTTAACATATTTACAATGTATACATAGGAATAAATTCAACTTCATATATTGTTATACAATGACAGGAATGCATTGGATCATCAAAGTAATCTTATACAATTAACATATTAAGAATCTTGGTATTTCAATAGCAACATTTTAAGGTTATCCCAACCACTAAAAGTCTTAGTATGATTTATAGATTGTATGCTGATCACTTCTTTTTCAGTTTTACGTACTACTGCTGTTAAATTTAAAAAAATCTTTGAATGTAGTAATGTAAGAACTGAGTTTGATTTCCATTTTTTTCTAATAACTTTTCTAGTGACTGCCATGAGAGCTCAAAACATTTTGTTCTTTGGCTTTCACAGATACAGGAAGTGGAACATTTATTAGTATTACTGATCTAGTTAAAGAACAATTATCAGATCATAATCCCTTAAAAAGCATACTTATCTCTTCCCAATATATATTAAATTTTCACAATCCATAAACATGTGTATCCAGTCATCTTTTACATCTTTACTACATCTGCAACAAACTTAAGAAGTCATTTTACTAAACTTAGAGATTTTATATGGAGTAACAAACATTCCATGCATATATTTCCACATAAGAACTTTCCAGTATAAACTTGAAGTTTGACTGATTTATGTAATAAAGTTTTATTACTATTGTCTATTTAGTCACTCCATCCACTATTATCAAAACAGTTCCAGAATTTTGATCAAAATTGTTATTATTTATAATTAACATATATAGCTTGGACAAACTTCCTTTGTAGGTCAATCTACCTTTGATAACAACATTCATATATTCATATTATTGGGGAATAGTGTACTGTTCTTCACTCATATTATCCACAAATTAATTTAATTTCTTACTGATTAGTAATATTAACTGGTTAGTAGATTCATCCAACTTATATTCTTTCATTAAATATTGTTGGGACTTAGCTTTTCCTTTTTCAAAGCAACCAGACCATAGTACCAATCCATTCCTTTTTAGTAAATTAATTTTAACATTGTTCTGAGTTTCCTTAAATCTAAAGGTATGTGCAATGGGAAAGCAAAAACATTTCCATTTTGGTATTAATTGATTCCATGTATGCAGAGTGTAAAGACTGAAATGAATTTCCTTCTAAGGCAAATTTTCTTAACCAGATGAAATGATTTTTACATATTTCTAATTTATCATATTTAATAAACATAAAGAAATTTAGTATAATCTACTCCTCGATGATTTTCCAATGACTAGTGTAAGTTGAGTCTATTCAGAGTATAATAGAGTTAAAACTAGCAGCAATAGAATAAGATTCTACATCTGGGAAGTTAATACCACCATACTCCCATAATCTTATATGAATTCTATAAGCAATTCTCTGCTATTTAGGATAACATAAGAATGACGTTAACATTTTTCCATTGTATTAAAAGTGTTTTGTCATGTATTAAAGCTATTAAATGCAATATATATATATATATATATATATATATATATATATATATATATACATGGGTCTACTTCTAATGAACAAAAACCCACTTACCCGAATCTCTGAAAACCAAGACAACTTCGCCGAACCCACATTTGAATGAACTCTGAGATCATCAAGTGAAAACTCCAGGTAAGTAACCACTTGTACGCACCACAAAAAAAAAAAAATAAAACAAAAGCAAATTAAACCCACCCATGTGAGGGGCTTCACCCTTCACACACCCCTAACTAAACATACCAACTCCAAGACTACACTACAGTGGGGAAAGGGGCAATGTTCACCCTGGTGTCCAAGTGGTTATTTACCCAGAGTTCCTTATCGCTGATCTGGGAGTTTGTTCAAAAGCAGTTTGATCTTCAGAGATTCAAGTAACTGGGTTTGCATTCATTAGAAGTAGACCCATATATAAATATATATAGACATATATAAAATCTTCAGTAATATAATCATTTTAATAAGTAAAAGTTATTTAAATATTGTATATTTTTATCTATGAAGTGAGTCCCTCTCTTTAATTTTAGATATCTCATTAATGGTTTCTGTTTGTTGTCATTATTTAATCCATTTACATTAACAGATAATAAATTAAAACTATAAATACTGTGTATGTAAAACAGATTTATTTTAAAAGATAATATGACACATTTATGCACCATACTTATTGAATTACATATAAGACTCTAATGAATTCCTCCAACACTATCTTAACATTCCAGTTTTTTTAATTCTTCCTTTCTACAAACTAAACTATTAATTCTCAAAAATAACAAAAACAAAGACAAGTCTACAACTATAACTGTATATATTGCTAATAAAACACAACTTACAATGCATACCAAAGTTCCTAGTTTGCCTGTCAAACAGTCAAATTACTATACTATTGTTCTGTCTACCAACATCAATAAATTATCCAAAAACTACCATGACATACAAATAATTAATATAATAGTATATATAGGTCAAAATAATAAGAGACTATTGATTTAGTTATATATTTTGCCATTTAAAACTATTCCTACCATTACTGCATAAAAAATTAATAATCTACTTCCATTAATCAGAAATATTAAATAATCCAACAAATAATATATTATGTATCTATTTATGTAATACTATAAATTACTCATTAAATATTCCTAAATAATTCATTCATTCATTCAACATTATTATAACTAGATCTCTAAATAAGTAGCATCTGAAGAGATAAACATATCTGTAAACTTACAAGTTACAGGTAATCTTATCATACTAAACTATAATACAAAAGAGAAATCAATGTACATATATATGTATCATTTCAAAAGGCATGCACATATTTTATAGCTCTAACATAAAGCTCTGTATTAGTTTTTAAAGTGCAAGTGTTTATATCTCAAATTTCTGTAACACTCAACATGTCAAATATCAAAATATTTAAAAATCATTTAGTTTATTAAAATACTTCATAAAAATATGTACATTAATGAGGTTGAAGAGAATGTCTTGCCATTTCTGTGGAGTCAAAAAATGTAGTCTATATTGTATTAAAACATTACAAAGTGTTCAATTCAAATCCCAGTCTCCCTTCCCAGATACAAACATATTGAAAAATCTACTTTACTTTTTATCAAAATGGATGTACTGATTCAGCAATACAACACTCAAGTTTTAGCTTTGACTTATGAAATTAATTATTTCAGGTAGTCTTAGTGAATCTAATAACATAAGACATGTAAAAAGCTTCAAAGTTCACATGACCAAGCTTCAAATTTCGGCTTTCATATTATTTTCAAATATTTTATATGATTTTCTATATAAATTATATGAGGTGTACATTCACATTTGTGTCATATGCAGGTATATGTAATAGACATCTTTCTTAAAAGCAGTTTATTTAAATATGTTTTCTGTCTTATTTTTCCCCATTAATATTCTACCTTATTCTATATATATTGTATTTCTAGATTCTCACATCAAAGAGCTGTTTTATCATCAGCTCTCTATTAAATATTATATTGTGTGTACATATTTCTTAATTTTCTGGTACTGCTCTTTTATTAATCTTGCATAGTAGATATTCATTTCCTTGTGCACATGCATATTATTCATAACATGTTTACTCTTATTAATTCTAGTATTACAAGCAGCCTTGACCATATATAAAATAATTCATGCTTATTTAATTTGAATGTGTGTTTTTAGCCATTGTGAAGTGCTGTTTTGATCTAAGCTTTATATACTGACATCAGAATTTGACTACAGCAAATGAAAATGACAACTAACAGCACACAGTAGCTACCAATTGTGGCAGCAAAGGAATTGTATATTTGGGTATCTGTAGCTCCTGTACCAGTTTTTATATTGGTAAAACAGAAAGACCTTTAAGGAGAAGGATATATGAGCATTTATATGAAATTTCAAAACAAAAGGAATCAAATGCTCTTTACAAACATTCCCTTGTTTGCAACAATTTTAAGTTTAAATTCCTAGTACTAGAACAAGTACCTCCCGATCCCAGGGGTGGTGACTGGGAGACGGATTTAGAGTACAGGGAACTCTATTGGCAATTGAAACTTGAGGCCAATAGGAGTCCAGGTTTGAACGAAAACATAAGCATAAGTAGTGTACTTAAAATTAGAAGAGCACGCTTATAGGCCAGGACAGCGAGTTTTACTATAGGAACATTAAAAGCATTACATTAAAGCAACGGCTAGACATTTTAGTTAGAACGCAGCAGTTAAAAAATACATATAGAACACACATAAATATGTCTCTGATAATTTTACATTTTTAACAATTTTAAATGAGTCTACGATACTTTTGGATATATATATATGTTTTTTAAGTATGACTTATTACGGTTTTAGAACAACAGTTTGTAAGCAACTTTTTAAGAAGTTACTTCTGTTTTGAAATTTTGGTTCCGTACAGAGTCATACCAAATTAAAAATGAATACTGGTTTAGTTATTTCTAGTTTTGGATCTTTTTGACAAGTGTAAAACTTCAGACAAACACGAAGTTTTCGATTTATAGACATGTATTTTTTATTTTTTATTTCTGTGGTTTGTATTTTTAACCAAACTCAAGCAAGAGTTTTCAAGTTAGGGGTATTTCTTCTTTAAATGTATTGTCAATGAACTGTAATTAAATGGTATTTAACCAATTATGTAAATTAAAACAACCCATATAAAGGGTTTGGTTTTAACTAACATTTTATTATAACTTGAAAAAGCCTGACGTACAGTCAGGCGAAAGCGCTTGTTTTAAATAAAGTTCTTTTTCGCTAATATTTTGGATCCTCGAGTTTCCTTATTTTGGAACATTTACTGTCTTGGTTTTGCCTGGGACTCTACTTGGAATTATTGGTTGGTTTATGAACATTCTTTGGTTTTCATTCTAAAGAGATACCGAGGCTGATGAGATATTCAAAAACATTTGGCTTTACAACAGAAGGCAATGGTATCGAGACAACAATTTGCCACTATAGAGGTGAAGTTGGAAATGCTGAAAGTTAAGCAATTTGGTCAATAGGATGGGTATCAGAGAACGTATATCTACATAATTTGGGTCCAGTTGAAGGAAGAAAAAGCAGACTGTGTTGCATTTATGCAAGACAAGTTGCTATTGTGGAAAGTTTTGCAGGTAAACTCCATTAAAATCAAATGAGTACACAAGGTCATTTGGCCATTTCCAGTAGTGGCAGCCACACAACCTCAACATATATTGTTACAATTGTACTTTTTCTTTAATTTACAAAATTTCTTTGTTTGCTGTGGAAACTTAGTAAATATGTAAAATAGGACAGAGAAGAGCTTTTTGAAATTTTCAGTTCAGACATATCTAAAACTAAACCAATTTCTGACAGCTATGAATAAGTGAAGAGTAAAGACGATGATGTTTGAGATATTACACATAGCTTTCTTCAAGACTTTCTTTCTGTGATGCCTAAAACCTTTACTGATGCACAAGAAATCTTGATCAATCACTGTAAATTATTACAGCTTTGTTGACAAAAATGTTTCTTTACTTTTCTGTACTTTGGAGGATAACTATTTCTGTGTGTGTGTCAGTGTACACCATGCATAAGGATTGTTTTACTTGTGATGAAAAGCTTTTATTCTTAAAGTCCCATTGCTAAAAAAATGAAATCTTGAACTGTGTATGGGAGTATGAGCTTGAGGAGAGAAATAGCAACCCTGTGTATGAGCACAAGGAAGTGAATGTCAGTACAGTGTCACAGAGTAATGGAAGTATTTGTGGATGAAGAGCAGTAAAGATATAAACTGTAGAGATCATCTGTGCCAAAACTGATTCCTGTCTTTAAATATAGAATGAAAACAAAGACAGAAGGCAGCTCTTGCAGCAAAAAATATCTCCAAAGAAACTGAGTTGAGAAAGTCACACTCGGCATTTCCCAGATTTCAAGAATACCAATGCACTATAGCAAATTGTAGAACTGGTCACAAGAGGCTCTAATATCCTTGAACTGGTCCTTACCTACCTAGCCTCCACTGCCATCCCACTGTGCATCTCCTCGTCCCTGGTTAAATCTGATCACAAATCAGTCATCTTCTGTGATAGGTCTAGTAGTATCACCATGCCACCAAATTATACCACTGTTAGGGACTTCCTCTAAGCAAACTTACTTCAGCTTGTAGAAGACGTGCAAAATTAAAAAAAAAAATTCCTTGCAAATGGACCCAACTGAGAGGGCTGCTGCAGTCACCTCTGATATTTACTAGCACCTGAACAGCTGCATAGAAAAAACATTACCAATGTGAACTAAAATGTAACAATACATTCTAGAATAAATGTCTCTTGGTGGAACTCCTGCATTAATAATAAACTGTACACAAAAGAAGGAAAAATAATGAAAAGTTGGAGGAAATCGCCAGCACTATGCCTCAAGACTACAATGAAACATGCCAGCAAGGAACTTAAAAAAAACACTTTTAGAAAATGCAAAGCCGAGTATGAACTTAAGGTTGCTACAGATTCCAAAAGATACAACCAATCTTTCTTCAATTATGTCAGAAAATTAAGGAATAATGTCCAACACTGCATAGAGCTCATCCATGATACTATCACCCATTTTGATGCCAAGGATATAGATATTATATCAGCAGACAGATTTAGTGCTAACCTTACCCCTCCTACCCACATTGTTGCCCCCACTATCCCTGAGAATTTAGTTTTTCCTGTAATCACCTTGGAGAAGTCTTAAAATCCCTATCAAAGACTTAAAATAACAGTTTCATGGGATCAGACAACATACCAGACTGCATTCTCATCAGTGAGAAATATACACTGCACGAGCCTCTACTTAAACTGTTCATTGTCTGCCTATCTACATGGCTTGTTCCTGATGTCTGGAGAACAGTCGCTGTGACTCACCAACACAAAGGTGACCCTTCCAGAGATCTGGGTAATTATAGACCCATCAGTCTCACCAATCTTATATGCAAAGTCATGGAACATATCATAGCAGAACTCATTTATACAAGTATATGCAATGCAACTTAAATGATATAGATTCCAATCAGTTTGGTTTTGTAAAGGGCAGGTCCTGTCTTCTTCTTCTGAATCTAGTTATTTCCTTGAAAATATTACACGGGCTATGGGCATTGGTAATTCTATGCATACTGTTTATGTCAACTTGGCCAAGGCTTCTGACACTATACCATATGCTAGTATTGAGAAATTACACAAGCTTAATGCACAAGCTTAGTGCAACCCCTACATTGTCCACTGGATTACAAATTGGCTATCCAACAGATTCTATGTTGTGAAAGGTGCTAGTTCCCCTCTCTAAATGTAAAATTGTAATTAGTAGGGTGCCACAGGGATCAGTTCTGGGCACTCTCCTGTTTGGCATTTATTTTGCAGACATCCAAGTCAATACCCCTGAAGAGTGGTTTACTAAGTTTGTTGATGACTGAAAACTGGAAACTGTTATTCACTCATTCACTGACACTAAACTGCTCCTAATAAGTGTTGGAATATGCACATACATGGTGAATCAAAAAGCATCTCAAACTAAATGAAAAAAATAGTATAGTAGGCAGAAAGGTTGTTCCCACCACATATGTTATAAATGGTACCCTTCTTTAGAAAGATATGGGCATATGAGAGCTAGGTACTTACATGGAGAACTTTCTCTTATTCTATCATCATGTTTCAACCCCAGTCAGGAAATCCTTCTTTCTGGCCCAGTTAATTTCCAAGGGAATATCTTCAAGATCCAAAGAAGCCATCCTACTGTTGGACTCTTTCCTTATCAGACCTATCACTGAATACAAAACCCTCTTTGGTATATACAAATTGAAGCATATCACTACAACTGGAAAGGCCCCAAAGATTTCTAAACAAGCAAACTAAAGGTCTTAAATCCTTCAACTAACCTGATGAATTAGAATGACTATCTTTTTATTGATTTGTCAACAGGTTTCCAAGAGGGGACCTGTGTCTCCCTTTTCCAGCAAGAAAGACCCAGTCTGATTTGATCTCCAAAACCAGTGACTCTACAAACACCAATGCTAAGGACATAAATATGCACCAAAAAATAAACAAGACTTGCTGGAAAGAGAGGTTCTTAACTTGATATATTCCTAGCCTATGGAATAAGTTACCACTACAGAGCAAACAAAGTACTTCTTTAGTTACCTGCAAGGTTAGTCTTGATGACTAGATGGGTAGAAACAAATTTACTCCAGGGTTACCATGTACAGCCCTGCTCCATTTGGGAGGTGAGCATTATTAAGTGCTTAAAAACACTGGCAAGAACTTTTAAGTTTGTCTGCTTAAAGGTGCATATGGCTAGGCAACTTATAGTCCCCATGATCACTTGCCTAGTATGTCCCTAATTCTCCAGTTTGGGACTAACACTTAGGTTTTTGTTCACTATGGCATTTATGAAACAAGGATATCCTTGTTTCTTTTTTATATATTCAGTGTGATAATGTGACATTATATGAGTAGTACAGATGTAACTGAATGTTATGTTAAATATTCTCTAGTGTTTCCCACTGAAACTAGGGTAGCTAGTAGCTCTAGCGTAGTCGAGATCCAGGCCTACTGCTTCTAGAACTGTTTGTAGTGGTTTGTTTGTTTTGAGCACATTTTCCAGGCCATCTTGGATTGGAAGGGGTCTATCTGCACTTTTGTGAGAGAATTGTATTGATTGGGGCCTGCCTAGTAAGGGGAGGACAGCCTAGGGCTTGGAATAAGCATCCTCATTGGTCCTTTTGAATTTTGTTAGAGTTTTTTTCAAGTTTTAACTTCTTGTATTTAGGCCCTGCATCTGAGTGTTTCTGCTTGTTTGCATGTCATGCAGCACTGCACACTCCTGTGCAATTGTGTGCCAAAGCTGGACAGTTAAATTCAACAAATTTTTCCTTAAAACCCAGGCAGAAATATCCATTCACCAAGCTCCTCCATAATAGTTTCTGAAAATGCCACCCCTAGTGACAACAGTCTTCAACCTAGCATTATGGACAGTTGGACTACCCTTGTTTCTCCTGCCAACCTTGTTGACTTAGGTCTCTTGAGGCAGTGTAGCAACTGGCTCATGTACACAGACAATCCTCTACTAATAACACAATCTAGTACAGAGTGTGAGAGATGCATTTACACCAAGAATCTAGAATCCATACTCTCTCACTCAAAACAGTAACACGGAGAAGTTTGTCAACTCACCCACCACTAAATATTCACATAGTACCACTACTCATGCACATAGCACTACTCAAACACATAGTACACATTAAACACGTAAATCCACATACACGGAGGTTTTCTCGAAAAACTTACCGAAACACCAGAGACCTCCAAAACATGTCTGCTACAGCTAATACAGTCTCCACAGCACTCATGACACATAACCAACACCAGTGTCTCACTCACCAAGCCTGTAAGGTGTAACACTCAAAAACAAAGTTTTCTTGTCATTGGAGACTCAATAGTGAGACACATAGATGTCCCACTCAAAGGTTAGACAAGGAGAAAGTCATAGCCAGCTGCCTGTCCATTGCCAGGATTCACCAAATCACGCATGCATTCAGGTCTCTCAGCAACAAATACCATTATGACTCTGTCATAGTTCCGGTTGGTGTGAATGACCTGAGACGAACCTCGCTGTACTATATTAAGAGAGACATGGTCGAGCTCTCTGAATATGTATCCCAGGCAGGTATGTCCCTAGCCTTAAGCAGCATACTTCCCTTACCTAGAATGATGCCACAGTATAAACAAAAAATGACTGACTTCAATAATTGACTTGGCTTTTGGTGTCATTCCAAGGGGATCCAGTTCCTGTCTGCCTTGAAAGCCATGGTTGACAAACCTTGCTGCTTTGCCAGAGATGGTTTGCACCTGTCACCCCTAGGCAACACAGAAACATCATTGTTGCACAAAGTTAGGATGTCATCCAAAAATCTGAAATAATGAAATACCTTATTGAAAAACTTGGAAGTAGGTGTGCTCCCAATCTGCAAGAACTAAATTTGCATAGGTGGGAGCACAACTAGCACCCATTGTTACCCCTGTAATTTGATGGTAGAACTCACTATCAAAATAAAATTATTTTTCAATACCATTTCAAGGAATTCTTGAATAGCATATCTCATTGCCATTCTTTGTTTTGTCCTTAAGTAAAATATTATGGCAAGGCTGTAAACCCTCATTGTGTAGAATCACTGATAATAAGTTAAACACATCTATGGTGGTACAACTAACATATTCCTTGAATGGAACAGAATTTAACAAATGTAACAAATGCCATGAGTCACGCAGAATATGGCTCTCACTTTCCACCAAAGCTTTACAGCTTACATCAACATATCTGTTTTGGATTTTATGGCTGACACAGTAAGTCTAAGTAGAGGATTTTGTATACATTTGTGCACCACTGGTATTCCAAAGATTGCTGAAACTACCGACTTGTTAACTTTAACAAAATCCAAAACAGTTCTTGACATAGCACCTTGAAGAACATCATCATTCATATAAAAATCAGTTTTAGAATAGGCTATGTTAATTTCATTTTTTGATACCTGATGATATGTAGATGTGTCATGTAATAAGTACAACATTTTACTTGCATATAGGAAGAAATCCATGATGACAGCCCCCCACCCTTATCCGGTTTCATAACCTGGATCTCCTTGTTGCTCTTAATATACACCAGCAGTTCTCTTTCTTCAGACATTGTCTGTTACTTTACTACTATTTTTCAAGAAAGGTCTGAATTTACCCTCACAAACTCTCAAAAACAGAAATCACAGGGCAGTAAGGTGGTACAAACATACTCTTACTTTTCAAACCCAGGGAACTACTGGTGGGGCAGGGGGGAAAGAACCAAGAAACCATGCAATGTTATGTTGTCTAACAAACCGTTTAAAATGCAATAACACTTGTACTATATCCTGCTTAAAGACAGGAACAAACTTAAACCTTTTTTTAGAAAGCAAAATGTGTACTATCCAGTTCAAGATAACTATAATTAAACAATTTAAAGCTATTATTCGTAACAATTTTCCAACAACCATCATTGTTCTCTAAACAGTCAATCAACAAAGCCCCATTATATTTTTTTTCTTCTTGTTCTTCCTCCCTTTTCTGGTCTATTTTGATTGCTTGGGAGTATTTAGTTGATGATTCCAAAAAGGGGGACTCTGGAAAAAAATTTATTGGAAGGCCTTCTTTCATTGCTGTCAGGCTCTCCAGTTCCAAAATTGTCAAATACCTCAGTGTCATTTCTAATGAAAGGGCTAAGGTCTATATTAAAAGCATGTTCCTGTTTCCTTTCATTATAAGTAAGCACCTTGCTTTAATGGCACTGCTTAGGTTTGGGATAAGCACAGTTTTCGTAGTACTCCTTTATCCCTAAGTACTTTTTTCTGTTTCCTTATTTTATTCATTTTTTACAAGACTGTCAGCCTTATTAAAAATCTTGAAATATTCTTGATAGAAAGCTGAACACGATGGATCAGCCTCAGTGTAACTGTATAATTGCAGTACTTCGTTCTCCAAAAACAGAATTAATGTACTTACCATAACTTGGCAACTGTGCTGTCCAGTTTCATTATGCCTCAAGACTGGGTTTTTGGATCCGTCCTCAGATCCAACTCGGCCATTTCTTCCAGACATCCAATCCAATCCTCAAACTCCTCCCTTTCCCATAATGCCTCATTCCTTCTCCAACCCCTCAGATAGAGTTTGCTGCCCTCTCAAAAAAAAAGATTTAGATTTATAATACTGGATAGATGAGAGAAAACGACCAACTGGATCCCAAACTAGGAACCTGTGGGTTCCCTTATCCTCTATATCTCTCTCAGCTGCAAAAGGAAGGGGAAGGAGGGTGGGATGTGATGCATAATGAAATAGGACAACACAGATGCCAAGTTATGGTAAGTACATAACTTCTTATCTGATGTCCATTTTATTATGCATCACGACTGGGTCAGAGTCCCCAGCTACATAAAGTCTGGGAGGCCCTCAAGAAAGGATATGCCTGAACACTATGTAGCCAGAGGATGCTCTGTTTCTAGAAATAATGTCCAATGTATAGTGAGATACAAAGGTATGAGATTTGGTCCAGGTTGCTACTCCACAAATTTCATCAACAGGAGTTCTTGCTAAGAAAGCAGACAAGGTAGACATAGACTTTGTAGAGTGAGCTCTAACTGGACAGGGAAGTTGCATGCCATGCTGGGAGCAGACTGTATAAATACAATCAGTGATCCACTTGGCTAAAGTAATCTTGGATACAGCCTGACCTAATCTATTTGGTGAAAAGGCGATGAACAACAGATCAGATTTACTGCGTGGTTTAGTTCTGTGTAAATAGAAACATAATTGTCTGTGTACCTCCAGCGTATGCAGCATGTATTCACCTTTATTGGAATAATTAGGAAGAATACAGGCAAGTGAATGGTCTGGTTAATATTTGTCTCTGTGGTGACTTTCAGTATAAAAGACGGGTTCGTTCTGAGGGACTATCTCTGAAGAAGGTGTCTGGGAAGACTGAGCTTGTAATTCCAACAATTCTTGTTAAAGTGATGGCTAGTAGAAACGTAGTCTTTCAAGATAAAAATTTTAAGTCACATGAGCTAGAAGGTTCAAATGGTCTCTGAGTAAGGCCCTGAAGGACCAAAGTGAGATCCCAAGGTGGGGACAGGTCTTTTATCGGAGGTCTGAGATTTATAAAACCACTACATAGTCCAGAAGTGGAGAAGTGAGAAGAAAGGTTGCCTTTCCCTACATGAAAATTCATGATAGCTGCTAGTTATAAATTTATAATGTAAAAAATAGCTCCATGCTGAAAGAACAAACTGAGAAAAATAAGAATTTCCGAAACTGAAGCAGAAAAGGGATCAATATTCTGCTGCAATGCCCAAATGGGCAATCTCTTCCATTTACTTTGATATACTTTCTTGGTGGAAGACTTTTGAGAAGCAAGAATAATTTATCGGACCAAATTGTCACCTCACAGTAAGACGCTGTCCAGTTCAATTCTCAGCTAGAGCGTCTTCTGAGTGGAGACATGCGTAAATGGGCGTACTTTTGTTGAAGATTGTGCGTCAGGGCTGGCAACTCGGCATGTAAAAATCAACTGCCAATCATTAGCGGACTGGAGTTCTGCTGTGGCGACCCTAACTGGGAAAACCGAAAGACACAACAACAAGAGAGGCCAGCCTGGACTTTCATAGAATCACTGGAAGTGGAGAAACCAAGTGGTTAGTCTCAGGGATCGCAGATTAGGAATCTGATGTTCTGATGGATGCAAAATCAAATCCTGCCTGGGATCCAGTATCCATGGAGGATATTTGCTGTGAAACCACAGCAAGGGGAACCATACCTGATGAGGCCAGTAAGAGGCAATGAGGATTAGATTGATCTTCAACTTGCTGGCTTTCTGTAAAACTTCGAGTATCAGGGGAATCAGAGGATAAGCATACAGGACTCGGGGACCAATCATGAACTAAAGCATCTCTGGGTGACTCACCCAAGGAGGGGAATTAGAGCAAAGTACTTGATGCATTTATTTTTCAGGAGAGAGGCAAAGAGCTCAGAGCAAGGTTGACTCCAATGGTTGAATATTTGATTTGCTTCTGAGTGGTTCAGGGACCACTCATGAGCACTTAAGATCAATCTGCTCAGTCTGTCCACCAGAACATTGGACTCCCTTGTAATATGCATTGCAATGAGAAAGCAGTTTGACAATATTTCCCATTCCCAAACCCTCATAGCCTCACTGCACAACAGGTATGAACGGGTTCCCCCCTGCTTGCTGATTAACCAAACCACCAACATATTTTCTGTAAGAATTGCAATTGTTCCCACAGGCAGGCAGTCCTGAAAGGCTTGCACAGTGTCAAAAGAACTGCCCTCATCTCCAGTACATTTATGTGCAATTTGGTCTCTGTCATGGACCAAGTGCCTTGGACCATATTTCCCTGGAAATTAACCCCCACCCCAACAGGGAAGTGTCAGTGGTCACTGTGGGCTACAGGTGGAGGAAGGGTGAATGATCTGCCGAGAAGGAGGTCACTGTTAGAATCCACCATTGCAGATGATGCAAACAGATCAGAGTTAACCTGACTAGGGTTGACAATGGATGAAGCAGCATAGACCATTGGACCACTAGGGTCCAATAGAGACCTGACATGAAGAACCTGGCTAGCGGGACCAGAAGAATGGCAGCTGATATGGACCCTAGAACCATGAGGACCAGCCAAGCTGGCGGTGTTGGAGTATCTAACAACAGTTGAACCTGCTGTCTCAAAGAAGTTATTCTCTGTGGAGTTGTGTTCAATTGAGTTCCTATGAACTCCATATCTTGTATGGGAGACATTTTTGATTTCACCAGATCCACTATAATTCCCAGGCAATTGACATGACCTGAATAGCTTGAAGTAGTCGATGCCTTGTAGGTGCCATTAGGAGCCAATCTTCTAGGTATGGAAACACCTGGAATCCTTGCAGACAGAGGTGGGCTGCAACCGCTGCCATGCATTTGGTGAACACTCGAGGGGCAGTGGTGAGACCAAAGTGCAGTGCTCTGAATTGGTAATGATTGGCTCCCAGCCTGAAGTGCAGATGTCTCCTGGAGTACCCGTTTATTTTGATATGATACTACACACTCTGGAGATCTACAGAGCACATCCAATCTTCCTTGCACAGAAGCAGCAGAATGGACTGTACCGTAACCATGCAGAACTTTGACCTTTTTTACAAATTCAGACTGCTCAGATCCAAGATCAGTCAAAGGTCCCCTGTTTTTTTTGGCACCACAAAGAAGCATAAGTTCTGTATCCTTGTTCTTCAGTTGGACCTCCTGGATGACTCTTTTTTCTAGAAGTTTTTGAACCTATAGAAAGGCTTTCTCCATTTGACTGAGCGGCACATCAGGGAACTATGTCCCAGAACTGGGAGGAGAAAGGGAAAAGAGAATATAGTAACCTCTGGAAATTACATTTAACACCCATGTGTCATTTACTATGGTCATCCAGGTGTTTTGGTGTAATGATAGTCTGCCAACTGCCTCCAGAGTAGGACAGTCAGGTAGTTCCTCAAGAGCGCTGATAGGGCCTATCAGAGAAGGGTTCTCTGATTCCCTGGTTTTGTGGATCCTCTCTCCCTCTGGGATGACATCAACCATTAATTCCTCTCCCTCTGCCTCTGGAAGAGGAGTCATCCTGCAAATCCAGAAAAGAGAGACTTACCAAACTACATCTTCTTCCCACTCCATTGGTTCCTGGAGAAGGTCCATTGGGGGGAAGAAAACTTGATCCCAATGGCAAATAGGGTCTTTCCTTCCTGTTCACTGCAGGTAAGAGTCTCTTTCATTGATGGCCCAAACAAAGAGGAACCGTCAAAGGGGGCATTAATGCATGATGCCTTAAAAGGGTCAGCAAACCCACAGAGCCTCATCCAGGCATGTCTTCTGAGGGCTATGCCTGAACCAGCTGCTCGAGAGGTTTCTTCTGCAGCATTTGAAATTAACCTCATTGAAGAATTAGTGATGGAGGACATAGTGGTTAGTTGGGGAGACACCTTTTGAGGTCCTCCTCTGACAATGACTGCATCAGAGAGGTCATGATTTCCTTAATCAGGTCTCTCTGAAGGTGCGTAAAGTGTGCCAAGTAGAGTTAATGCTCACAGTGTAAAGGTGGCTGAAGCATACATGTGCTTCGCATGCCTGTCCAAAGCCCAAGACTCTTTGCTCGGGGGATGAATAGTGGAGCTCTGCTCAGCTAGCTCCTTCTTAGTGGCTGCTAACACCACAATGGCATCAACTGGACAACTTTACTCCAGAACAGGCAGTCACTAGTAGGACTAATGTATTTTTCTGTGCATTTGGGAATGGGCTCTGTGGTGTCAGGCTCCTTCTAAGCCTAGCAGGAGACAAGGTCAATGAGCCCATCTACCAGTGGGGTTAACCATGATGTAGATGAGCCATCCCAAAGGCCTCCAGGAACACTGAGTCCTCAGAGGAAGGGGATTGAGATGACCAGGCACCCTTTTGCTTCACTATTTCCAAGATATCTCTGAAGGAGATATCAAGTGGAGATCGGGGGATCCTTCCTCCTCATCAAAATCAGTGTCCTCTGTCAACAAGTCCAAAGGGGAGTCTAAGTGCCTCCTCTTGTACCATTGCATCCAAGAAGCCTCCTCCACAGGGTACTCAGGAGAGGATTCGGAAGACAGTGGGACCTCTTGTTGAGGGGCCGTCTGGAGGTTCTCCTGGAGGAGCTGACTGTGGACAGGATGGATGGGGGCAAAGCTCTGATCAGAAGCCCCAGGAGCTGAAGCTGCCAAGGGAGAGAAAGACAAGGCCACCCTGGATCCAACACCTCCAGAAGGCACTGGACCTGGACTGTTAAGGGCTGAGGCCCCCAGTGGAGGGACAGTTCTGAAAAGGTCAGAGTCAACACCAACTCTGAGGATCCAGCACCAACATCTCGGGTCTGGGACCCACTCCATTCCAAAGGTATTGAAGCCAGGCTAATCTGGGACACTGCCTGAGTTGAAAAAAGACACATTACCTGCTCTGATGATGGCCCACTCGGGAAAGCCAAGTTCTGCAACTCTGAAACCGAGGTGAGATCAGAGGAGGAGATTACAGTATCGGGGTTAGTATTTTCATGGATGCAGCATGGGTCTGAGAGGGCAAGATCCCCAGCTGGATTTGGGCTTTGAGAAAACTCCGCATCATTCTGTCCATGTTGGAGTGGGACAGCAGAGAGGATCTAGAGGAGACTGAGGACTGTGTGGGCCTGATTGGAGACAGACTGGTCCAGACAATTGGGACAGGGGAGGGGAATGTACTTCATTGAGGAGTATGGCTTTGGGATCTCCAATCTGGGCATGTCTAACCCGAAGAAGTTTGATCCACAGAGGAGGAGCTTTGGATCAACACTACTTCCACAGGATCCAACAGACTGCTAGACCCGAGCATTGAGGAACTGACAGTGTAGAACTCTTGGCCAGCACTGGTTCTACTGGATCCAAAGAACTTCTCAGATCCAGAGAAAAGTGGGAATGGGAGGGATCTGAAGTTTACAGATCCAGCAATTTGTTGCCCTTCTCAGGAATAGAAGCAGCAGACCCTAGGGAAGCTGAGTGGGCA
This sequence comes from Protopterus annectens, assembly GCF_019279795.1. NCBI lineage: Eukaryota > Metazoa > Chordata > Ceratodontiformes > Protopteridae > Protopterus > Protopterus annectens. Next base: position 707,093,779 of record NC_056747.1, on the reverse strand, counting down.
CGTTTCTTAGCGATGGGTGTTTGAGCTCCAAAGGATGGAAGAAGGCCTCTTAAGATCAGCCTGTTACAATGACCAGCAAGGGCTCAGGGATTGAAGGCTGAGCAGATATTGCATGGGACCTCCAAGTGCCCTGGCCCAAGACAATACATGCACCTCTGTGGGCATTTGATTTGGGAATCTTATGCCCACAAGAGGCACACCTTTTAAAATCAGAGGGTTTGTCCGAACCTGCAGATTTGCCCGGTATGCTGAAATGACACGTGCACACACGGCACTCACACACACTAACACTGTCCTAGATAAAGTTAATGTAAATCAAATTAAAGATGCAGGGAATTTTTTTTTTATATAAAAAGGAGTGAAAAAGGAAGAGAGAAGTAAACAGTTAAGTAGAAAAGCAGAGGGTGGGAAAAGCCCTAATGCCAGTGACTAACTTCAAAAAAGACAACTACCTAAGAAGGGAGGGGAGGGGAAGCTCAAAGTGAAATCTGACAGAATACAGCTAGGAAAGACTAAGAAAGAGAAAGAGCTCAGAATAGTCAAAATTAAATACAAACCCATTTATCTGAACAGAGGCTAGTGGAATCATTTTTGTGCTGGAAGGTGGCAAACGAGATCTGAGGGAGTGGAGAAGGAGTGAGACATTATGGGAGCAAGAGGAGTTTGAGGCTCAGATCGTATGTCTGGAAGAAATGGCTGAGTTAGATCCGAGAATGGATCCGAAGACCCAGTCATGATGCATAATAAAATGGACATCAGGCCTGGATTTTTTTCCCCTTAAATAGTACCAATTCTGGGGCATGCATTTTTCTTTACATGTGATAAAGTGAAGTTTTTTCAGTTATTTTTGACTGTAATGGGCTTTGCAAGTGAGTGTTTCTGTTCTTTTTTTTTCTTTTCTTTCTCCCTCACTTCTTGTTCAGTTTTGGGAAATATAGGCACTACAATGCATGACAAGAAGCCTGGTTAAGAAGCATGATAGGAGAGAGATTGGTGTGCTTTTTCTCATTTTTGCATGGGAAGATGACTGCATTAAAGACCTTGGATTGATTTATTGGCAAGCTTTCAGAGACAGCATGTAAATGGAAAAGAACATTGAATATTATACGGCTTTTTTCAAGCAAATACATGTAAGTTCAGTAAGAATTCTGCAGCTGGTCTTCATGTTTCCATGGAAACAATCTGATAAAGAGAAACTGCCTACCTCGTTCTCTTATCTCCATGGAGACAATCTGATAAAGAGAAACTGGCTACAGTCTGGTGGAGAATGACTGGCTGAGGAAGAAAAGAGAACTTGGCTATGACATAATGTTCTCAGAAAGCATTCAGGGGTTTTTCCAAAGTAGATCATGTTCTCTGAGAGCATTCAGGGGCTTTCCCAAGGTAGTTAATGTTCTCTGAAAACATTCAGGGGTTTTCCCAGCTGGGAGAGCTATAAAGACAAACAAAACCAATCAACACTTAGTAGAAGCACAGGCTGCACCATGCGTCTTAGCATGGATGTCGTTTCTTTTAGGTCAACTCAAGTCTCTGAGTGTGGCTGTCAGTTTGGGACTTTTGTTCCTATTAGGAGGTTAAAATTTCAATATTTAAAGGCATACATAGTTTTCTTTGTTAGTATTAAGTTAATAGGTTTTAGGGGGCATTGGGAGGGCATTTTTTTGTCTGAGGGATTTCAATAAAACAAAGTTTTATAAGATGTGACATAGGCTCAAATGGATATGACAAGAAACAACTGTACAAAAGCTCAACCTGCCAGTGTATGCATGTAACACAAAAGCTGGAACTAGACATTTAACAAAAAAGGTGTTATACATAAAAGGTGGTAATAATAACTTTTTTAATGCAATGATGCTTTCTTTAATGTCTTTAAATGTAAACAGCCTCACAGAAAAATACAAACAAGAAAGAGTAGAGTAGTGAACTATATTAAAAATGTAGAGTGCAAATAGCTATGTTACAGAAGACACACACAGAAAGAAATGATTACACACAGAGCTATCCGAGGAGGAACAGATGATCTGTGATATGTAGCAATAAGTAGCCTGTTTTTTTTTTTTTTTTTGCTTATTTTTAGTAGTTATTGCTTATTCTAGATATTTATAGCAATGTTATTGTATACTGCATACTTGTACTGTATTTCATAGCTATTGGCTCACTTGCGAAAAACATTTCTGAAGTATTTTCTGCCTAAAATAGTTTAGGTCATAGCTGTAGTATTCTCCATATTCCTGACTGTGATTGTGATAAACATTTCTGCAGTGTGTTCTGCCTAAAATAGTTTAGGTAGTAGCTGTAATATTTTCCATATTCCTTATTGTGTTGTGGGCCTAGTTGTTTGTTAGAGGCTGTTTTCTGAGCTCATTGTCCAGGCCATCATAGTTAGCAAAGACCATCCCCCACTTCAGTGAGAGTTTAGTGTTTATGGTCATTGTCTAGTTGGGTTACCAGGGCTATGGCTTGGAGAAAGCACCTCACTGGTTCTTTTGATTTTTTTTTTAAAGTTGTTTCATGTTTCAACTTTCTGTTAAGTTAACTTAAGAGTTTCAGCCATTACACATAGAGCTATATGAGGAGGAGCAGCTGATCTGTGATATATAGCAATCAGTAGCCTATTTTTCTGCTTATTTGTAGTAGTTATTGCTTATTCTAGATATTTATAGCAATTTTATTGTATACTGCATACTTGTACTGTATGTCATAGCTGTTGGCTTACTTGTGATAAACATTTCTGTAGTGGTCTCCCACCCTCCCTTCCTACTGGCATCTTGTCTTTATACCTGCTGGCCTTACAGTTGCCCGCCCCTACTCTAAATTTGATCTTGGACACTCCTCCCAGTCTAGTGTCATTAGCTCATTCTACCTAATACAAAGAGAACATCTGAGAAGGCCAAACCACTTAGTTTCTTTCCTTCTGTTCCTCCTTTATCCCTTTCCTACAAAAAAAAAAAAAAAATGTCTGAATATCCTTGTGTTCTGACTGTGCTTCTCAAATATTTTGGAAATATACAGTATATTTTAGTGCATTTAGTAAAACTGTATTTGCCTTAATATTGCTACAACTCAAGTGCGCTTGCACTGCACCTGAATTGTTTTAGTGTGTTTTAGCTGCTTTTCTGTATATATATACTTTTCTGTACATGTAGACTAGCGACTTATTCTACTGTATTACTGCCTCTTAAATCGTTTTTCAGTTGTGCGCTTGCGTTGCTTCATTTAAAAAGTTTTAAATTGCTAATTTTGTAGAGTTCTAACTGTATTTACTGTTTAGGGCTACACACTCAAGTGTATTAGCCTTTTCTGTATTTATTTAGTGTATTATTGCATTGTTTAACCTGTTTTAACCAAATATATATATATATATATATATATATATATATATATATATACATATACTCTCTTGTTTGCTCATTTCCTGCCTTTCCTGCTAGTATAGTCCAGATCCCAGGCTTTGCTGGTTTCAGGGCCTTATTGTCTGTGTTCAGAGCTATCCAGACCTTGCTGTGGTAGAGGGAAGTCCTACTGCTTACCAGTGGGAGTGGTGAGCATTGTACTGCCTGTCTAACACTAGGGGAGTGGTTTCCAACTCTGAAATTGTAATTTTAGCCATTTTGGGCTGATTGCTATAATTTTAGCCATTTTGGGCTGATTTCTATCCCTTTCTACTTTCTGGCTTAAAAACGCACGTGTTTGCACATTTTTCGCATCGTGCAGCACTGTGGGGCTACGGTTAAACAATTCCAGGTGCTAGAAAGTCTGCTCTTCAAATTTTCCCTTAGAACTAGCTGGTCTCAGTAGTAGCACTAAAATTTGCACCCCTGTGACTAGCACTTGCTCTAGAACCTGTTGGAAAGCACTAGAAGCCTTAAACTGATACAAGCACTCAGCTCTTCTTGTTAATAAGGAGAAATTAATCGTAGGCACTAAACAGCCTAAAATTGCAAAGTACCTTGCAAAGGTAAAGGAAAACAGCTCTTGTACTTTACAAAAAAGCACCTACACAGGCATGTCCAAGGGTCAGCATCCGGTGATTTCTCCTGTCCACATGGTTAGTCTGGGCATACTGGGGCAATGCAGCAACTGCCTCATGTACACAGACAACCCTCTCCTCTTACCACCCAACACTACAACCCACAAGAGATGCACTTACATAGCCAAATTGGAAGCAAAGCTCTCTCCAGCCAAGATTGTGCTATACAGTCAAGAGGAGAAGGTTAACACCTGCACTACACCTCAAGCAACACATAGCACTTCAAAACCCACACCAACACCCACACATAGTAACACTAAACCCACATATGCAGAGGCCCTTAACATTAACCTGCCCAGGCAACAAGGACCTCCGAAGCTGAAATGCAAACAAACACCAGTCCCAACCAAAGTGACACATAGCTCACAATACCAGTGTGCCAACCAGCAACAGCCCCTAAGGCAAGACAATGTACCGAACACTTTAGTCATAGGTGACTCTATAGTCAGGCACACTGATGTCCCACTCACCAGGCTGAACAAGGAGAAAATTACAGTCAGCTGCCTGTCGGGTACCAGGATCCACCACATAACGCATGTACTCAAGTCACTCGACAACAAGTACAAATACGACTCTGTCATTGTCCCATGTTGGAGTGAATGACTTGAGATGTACCTCCCTGGACTATATGAAAAGAGACATGGAAGAGCTCTCGGATCATGTGGCCCAGGTAGGTATGACCCTAGCCCTGAGTAGCATCCTGCCTTCGCCCAGAATTATACCACAGTATAAGGACAAAATGATTGACTTCAACAATTGGCTAAGCTTCTGGTGTCATTCAAAGGGGATCCAGTATCTTTCTGCCTGGGATGACATGATCGACAAAACATGATGCTTTGCCAGAGATGGTCTGCACATGTCACCCCTGAGATTCAGGTTACTGTCTAAAGCTCTTGCCACCCCTATAGTGCCTTTTTTAGGCAATGTTCAAAGGACAAAACCACCACCGTAACAGATACAAGCATGCAAAACCTGAAGGTAATGCTATTCAGATCGTTCTGGAATTGTTCATTGGAATTCAGATCTGTTGTTTAGTTCACATTTGCTCACTAAAGTTATAGATGGTAAAGTCACCTGCTTTAATTTTTATAATCACTGGTATTGTAGACTCAACCTCGTTCAGACACTCAATCTTTTCATATTCACAAGGGTCAGTATGTAAATCAATCATGGAAGTCAGCAAAACCACTGATTCCTTCTGTTTGCATCATTCCATCCTCCTCGGAGTGTTGGGAGCAGATCCCTTTGCCGTACTTCCTGATTTCTTATAGGTTTGGCTCTCTGAACCATGTTCACACCTAAAGGGCTGGGACTAGAAGTATCATCACGCTCCTCCTCTACAGACCCAAAGCACATTTCATTGCCTCTCTGAAAGATGGGCTCTCTCCTACTGGTGGATTTGGGATTCGGATAAGCACTCCCTTCACAATAGTCAATACGATCCCTTTCAAATTTATTTTGTTTTTGTGTTTTGATTTTAATAATTTCCTGATCTACCCATTGGAAGACAGCCACATAGTCATTCTGGTATTGGAAAAATAATAAATCCTGGGTAATACTCAAATCAAGTCTATTGGCTTCTGCCATAAAGGAGTCAATCTCCTTCTGATTATACCTCACCAGGCATTCTAACATCTCACACCCACACCGATTGTACAGCTCAATTAGTTCAAGATACAAATGAGACTCTGCCATTACCCCATTAGGAAACTTCCAATACCAGAGACCTTTAGGGATTCTTTTTTCTTTCAGACAATCCTGGAGATACGAATTCTCCAGCTGTAACTTACGTCATTGTAAAATAATAGTCTCAAAATTACTAAGAGACTGTTTTAAAGTGGGAAGATCTCCTACAGCATCCTTCCCAAAAGTCCAACTACATTTCCACCATTCAGATAATTTTTCTCATTACTTTTGGCATTGTCATTAACCATAGCACTGTTACAATTACTGATGTTACTACACACAGCCAGATTTATTTGCCCAGTGGTCAATAAGTAAGCCGGAGTCTACAAAAAAATCACTGTCAGAACATCGAGCCTCAGCCAGGTCATGGTCTCGTTCAAAGTTCTGGTGTATCCGATTAACTTTGGTGTTGAGTTCTATCACTAATTGGGTTAACATACCCACATTTGCTGATAGGGTATCCAAAACTGCATCACTTGTATTAGATCCATGTATGGCCCCTCCAGGACTCAGACATGTTGTAAAAACCAGGAACCAACACAAGATATAGCTTCCAAAAAACACAAAGAATCCAGGAACGCTGGAACATGATTCAAACACTAATGATTAAGCGCTTTCTTATCAAACTATATCAGAATCACTGAAAACCACTGTCAATCAAGTAATTAATATATCCTACCCAAAATTCTCACATGAACATAACTATCCAATACACATTCAAATCCATAAACAGCAATGCATTAAAATCAATTAGTAAAATACTGTTAATCAAATAAATCACAATAATAAAAAGCAAGAAAATGAAATATTAAATATGTTGTTTATACTTTGTTTAGACTTTATACTAAAAAGTTTAATACCTCATACAACTTTAACCCCAACACACTACCTATTGAAGTGTTGTCATTCAAGCCAGGGGGGGCTGTGGTATTAAGCCTCAGCTGCCAATGGAGTTCCTTTTCTTCTATTATTTTGACTATTATTTTAAATTGCTGTTAAGTTACAGCTGGAGAATTTGTATCTCTGGGTCTGTTTGAAAGAAAAAAGAATTCCCAAAGGTCTCCGATTTTGGAAGTTTCCTAATGGGGTAATGGCAGAGTTTAACAATATCTTAAGAGAAGTACCACTGTCCTGGAAGAAAGCAGTGGTAGCTGTTAATAACTAAAGAGGGTAAGTATCCATCAGATCCAGCTTCATACAGGCCCATTTCAATACTAAATGATGAATATAAAGTGTTAATGTCTATAACAGCTAGCACAAGCAGAAAACTATAATTCAAAGTGGGAAGGGATGATGATGAACACGGGAGAAGCTTCAAGAAACAAGGAGAGACTGTGATTTTGGATGCAGGCCTTTAAGGAGAACAATCATGCAGAATATTATATCCATAAAGTAGCAGAAAGTATTCTAAGAACTAAACCAACATGTGAATGGAGAAAGGAGATTCTGCTGACAGATGCCTATTGTCTGTATCCCTAATTGCAGGCAAGAGGGGGTGGAACTTATTGGAGAAAACTGGCAAAAAAAAACAAGGTACTGGGAGAAATTAACTAGAGATGGAAATATGATGGAATGGGAAGACACCAAGAATTTATTTGAACTGCAGATTAGAGATTGCCTTCCCTATCAGGGATTGATATCAGAGTATAGGCAAAGAGAAAGAAATAGGTGGGGTCCTAAACAAAAGATCAGCACTGGTAGAGTTTTTAATAGAATCTAGAACAAAAGTTGCCATTAAAAAAGGCATAATTAGTAGAATATATAAAATATTGCAAGATAACTATAAGAATCAATCAGAGGAGGTTAGAAAGGATTGGGAAGAGGGATTGGATAAGCAATTCACAAATAAATAATGGGAGGATATATATATATATATATATATATATATATATATATATATATATATATATATATATGTCTCCCAAATATGCAACAAAATCTAGAAAATGTTAGGACTTTTGCCTGGAAATGTTCACAAAGATATTTTTATACCCCAAGTAGACTCCAGAGAATCTTTCCTTAGGTAGACAGTAAATATTGGAGGTGTGAATGGGAAGAAAGAAATAATTGGGAACATATTTTCTGGGAGTGCAGTGAGTTGGCAGACTTTAAGGATTCCCTGCTGGATGCACTGTTGGAGATGCTGGGTGGGCAAATTGGTCTGATGAGGGAGATGATTTTTCTGTGCTAGACACAGAATCGGAATTGCCTAGACATGGTAAGGCCTTGTTGTGCTTAATTATGGTGGGTGCCAAAAAAGAAATTACTAGAACATGGAAATCAAAATCTAAACCAGTTATACTGGAAGTAGTGAATATAGTAACAGAGATAAAACAGCGGGAATTGACATCTTTAGACAAGGGTGGGAGAAAACTACATAGGAATAAATGGGAATTGTGGGCACAATACATACAGTGGATGAATGAGGCCTAAAAGGCAGCAGGACTTAAGTGAGCTATGTAATCTCTGAGTGAGAAAGATGGGGTAGATTATAAGTGATATATAATGTTTGTAAACTGGGAATGTGTTAGTATGGTTTGTGATGTAAAATGCTTGCGACTAGGATTGTGTTGGTTTATTTTCATTTATATAAATGTATGATTGCCTATGTCGTAAGTGATGGTTTAATGAAGATATTTTTTCTTTAAAAATATAAACAAGAATTGAATAATTTATGTAATATTGTTTACATTATATGATATACAGCAATACATGTGAAGTATATTTGTTATGTTAACATAGTTCAATAACTTTTATATGAAGGTAAATTTGCCTACGTCACAAGTGAGTCTTTGGAAAAATAAAATCAGACTTGGATTTTACACTGATTGTCTATAATAAGCAGTTTAACTAATGCAGTTATTCTTGTACAATCAAACAGTTCAATAAGTTCACAGTGTAAAGAATTAGACAGTAAGCCATCTGTAAACTTCCAAAAATCTTAAGCCTCTGGGTACTTGTTTATATTTATCACAATCATTTAAGTACATATTGTCAAGCTGTAAATTTCTATACTTAATGAGATTCTGTTCAAGCAATCTATTTTGTGAAATAACAGTACCTTTTACCTATAGGTTGCTGTATCATGAAGTCCGGCCTGGAAAGCCAGGCTTTAAGGTCGAAGCGGCAGCCATTGTCAAAAGGATTAGCATACATAGATAGAGAAGTCCTGTATAGAGCAGCAAGGAACACTGCTGCCAGTAGGATTAAGTAACTCATTTCCTTCCCCCACCACTGGTGTTGGAACAAACTTCGATAACTGCTGAATTAACACTGAGAGACCTCCAGGTACAGATTCCATGATGAAGAACCAGTCCGCACAGCTTTACAGCACAAACGATCAGCAAAGTAACAAAGAAGCCTGGAAAAAGCTCCCACAAGGTCAAATGAAAAATGCAGCCCAGCTAAATCAACTAGTAACACCCAGTGGATCTGTAGGAAGATAGAATATGTAGCCAAAAACAGTACACATCAGTTTAAACAGCAGCAAAATACCAAAATGCAACCCAGCTGAGCTGCTGAAGTAAAACTCAAACATTTTAGACCACCCACACAAAGTAGTGGAAAGCAGAATCAGGTGTAGCAACTTCCAAAAAAAGACTAGCAACCATTCATAGGTTGCCCAATGTAAGGTGAAACTCAAATGGCAAGAAAATGCACCAGACTCCTCCAGCAGACCACAACCTAAATGGATCGACTGGAATGGAATAAGCACAGCTGAATAACCAAGTGTAGTTCAATTTAATTTCTAAGTGCTTTCACCTTCAGTAAAGGTATCTTCAGAGATAAAATCAGAAATAAAATAACACAGGAAACAAATCTGTTTAAATCTACCTCTCAGTAAATATTTAACCAATAAAAACCCTTATCAAGAACAAGTGTGACTGCGGTGGTGGTGTTGCGGTAGCGTTGTCGCCTCACAGTATGACGTTGTCCCGTTCGATTCTCAGTTAGAGCATCTTCTATGTGGCGACATGTGTGAATGGGCGTCCCTTCATTGAAGTTTGTGCGTCAGGCCCGGCAAGTCGGCACATAAAAATCTACTGCCAATCATTAGCGGACCAGAGTTCCGCTGTGACGACCCCTAACCGTGAAAAGCCGAAAGACATCAAGAACAAGTGTAGCAGCATTTAAAGTAGCGGTGCATATATATATATATATATATATATATATATATATATATATATATATATATATATATACAGTGCAAATACAAATGCATACAAAACAGACCTAAAAAACAGACATAAAAAATATAAAACTAAATATTATGCTACCTAAGACTGTAAAAATACTTAAATATTTATTTTAAAGTAGCACCTCTTCTAATAGAATTGTTTTCCAGAGTCCCCCTTTTCGGAATCAGCAACTAAATTCTCCCAGGCAATCGCAATGGACCAGAAAAGGGAGGAACAAGAAAAATTAAATGGGGCTTTGTTTACTGACTGTTTAGAGAACAATGTTTGTTGCAAAATTGTTATGAATGATGGCTTTAAAGTGTTTAATTATAGTTATCGTGAACTGGATAGTACACATTTCACTTTTTAAAAAAGGTTTAAGTTTGTTCCTGTCTTTAAGCATGATATAGTACAAGTGTTACTGCATTTTAAACTGTTTGTTACACAGCTTAACCTTACATGGTTTCTTGGTTCTTCTTCCCCTCCCCACCAGTAGTTCCCTGGGTTTGAAAAGGAAGAGTATGTTTATACCACCTTACTGCCCTATGGTTTCTGTGTTTGAGACTTTGTGAGGGTAAATTCAGACATTTCTTGAAAAATAGTAATAAAGTAAAAGACAATGTCTGAAGAAAGAGAACTGCTGGTGTATATTAAGGGCAACAAGCAGATCCAGGTTATGAAACCGGATAAGGGTGGGGGGCTGTTATAATGGATTTCTTCCTATATGTAAGTAAAATGTACTTATTACATGACACATCTACATAGCATCAGGTATTAAAAAATGAAATTAACATAGCCTACTCTAAAACTGATTTTTATATTAATGATGTTCTTCAGGTTGCTATGTCAAGAGCTGTTTTGGATTTTGTTAAAGTTAACAAGCCGGTAGTTTCAGCAATCTTTGGAATACCAAAGGTGCTCAAGTGTATACAAAATCCTCCACCTAGACCTACTGTGTCAGCAGTGAAATCCAAAACAGATTCCCCTAGCTATGTATGTTGATGTAAGCTGTAAAGCTTTGGTAGAAAGTGAGAGCCATATTCTGCATGACTCATGGCATTTGATAAAATTCTGTTCCATTCAAGGAAAATGTTAGTTGTATCACCATAGATGTGTTTAACTTGTTCTCAGTGATTCTACACGATGAGGATTTACAGCCTTGTCATAATATGTTACTTAAGGACAAAACAAAGAATGCCAATGAGATATACGTTATTCAAGAATTCCTTGAAATGGTATCAAAAAATAATTTTATTTTGAGAGAGTTCTACCATCAAATTACAGGTGTAACAATGCTAGTTGTGCTCCCACCTATGCAAATTTAGTTCTTGCAGATTGGGAGCATGCCGAGGTTTTCACTTCCAAGTTTTTCAATAATGTATTTCGTTATTTCAGATTTTTGGATGACATCCTAACTTTGTGCAACAATGATGTTTCCATGTTCGAGCAATTCCTATCTGAACTAAATGCCTCCACTAGCTTTTTGGTGTTTATATCCACAGTTGGAAGTGATTCTATCAACTTTCTTGATGTGACAATAACTAAAGACAGGCAGCAAAAAAGATAACTTGCAAACATATTCAGAAAGGAGAGATATTCAAACTGCTTTCTACGTTATAATAGCTGCCACCCCCCTTTTCAAAAGAATATAATCAAAGGCCAAATGGTACGCATGTGAAGAATAGTTTCTCTTGACACTGTATTTGCTGAGGAGCTAGACAAGCTTGGCATTATGTTCTGTGAAAGGGATTATCCTACTGAATTGGTTGAATTTGTTAAGACGGAAATATTAGAAGGTAGACAGGGCAAATGTGCCCCATTACTTAGTAACACTAACAAAATCATGAATTTTCACAGAGTAAAAAGATTGTCACCAACAATCATGAAAGGGTTGGTGCTATGATTATTAGATATAACCACCAGACACCAGCACTAAGAGGTATTTTAAATGAAACTTGGAGTACAACTTTCACTACTGAATACCACAAAGTTTTAGGTCCAGCACCCAAAATTACATACAGCACAGGTGAAAACCTCAAGAATATTTTTGAAAAAAATAATAGTAATACAAGATTTCTACATTCAAAAATGACAATGTGTGACCATTGTAAATACTGTAAATGTATTCAAGATGGGCCATATTTAGTTGTTGATGGACATGACAAGACTCTGCCATGTCCGGGGGTATCTGATTATAATACGAAGATGGTTGTTTACCTTGCCACATGTTCAGTTTACTCTGCACTCTGTATAGGTAAAGCTACTAGAAAGCTTAGAGAATGGATTTATAAATTTGTTTATGACATAAAAAATCCAAATCTATCAATACTCTTTTTAAATACTCTACGTGTTTTCTATATTTCAGAAGATTTATTTTTTTTCATTATTGACAGGATTTGTATTTCAGACAGAGGGGGAGAAAGTGAACTTTTATTAGAACAGAAAGAATTAAACTGGCAGATCTGGTTAAAAGCAACTAATAAACCAGGATTAAATGATGTGTTATCTCTTAACTGCACTTTAAAAACAAGAGCTGCTACATTAAAATAAGTATTTGTGTATTTTACACTCTTAAGTAGCATAGTATTTAGTCTTAATTTTTTTATGTCTGTTTTACATGTATTTGAGCTTTGTATATATAGGTTCATAGGTAGGTACTAGGCTATTGGCCCTATTGCCTATATAAGCCTAGCCAAAAAGGTACCCTGGCTTTCGCCACCCAAGAAAATTATTTTCCTGTGCCCCTGTCGAGCAGAGCCACAGAAGTGATCTCCGGGGTGAATTTCCTATTTCCCATCCAATCATCAAGATTTTTCTTGAAGAGTGCTAATGAGGAGCTTTGTTTGATATAGATAGGTAGTTTGTTCCAGAGTATGGGAAGTCTCTGGGACAGGAATCTATCCCTCCAGCATGTTCTATTTATTGTGGTGACAAGGTTTAGGTCCCTAGAGCATGTAGCTCGGACGGATTGGGATTTCTTTAAAAGGAGCATGTCCAACAGCTCTGGGTTTGATATAGCTTTGTATGTTAGGCAGAGATTGCCTCTGAGAAGGCGATATACGATGGAGTAAAGCTGGAGTTTTTTTAGATGGTCCACATAGGGCATCTGTTGGAGGCTGGTAATCCTCTTTTTGAGGTATTTCTGTGGCCTTTCCAGTTGTTGATGTCTTGTGAGGTACATACCAAATGGGGCATTGTACTCTATAATGGGTCTAATGAGCGATGAGTAGAGGGGAACAATTACCTCTTTTTTCCTAGATGAGAAACCTTTTGTAATGAGGTGTGCCACGTAGAAGGATTTTCTGACTACTGTGGTGATGTGATTATCAAAGGAGAGACTACTGTCCATCTGTGTCCCAAGGTCTCTTATCACACTTTCGTGTTTAGTAGACTACCGCCTATGTGGTAGCTCATGGGTACAGAATTTTTACCAAAAGGGTTGACAATGCACTTTTTGGCACTGAGCTTGAGGCTACGGCAGTGAAGCCCTTTTGTAGGATGTCCACATCGTTAGGAGTTTTGATTATAGCAGCTAGTTTGCAGTCATCTGCGAACTTCATTAGCCAAAGACCTTCTGTGTTAACCTGTACTTCAGAGAAGTAGATACCAAACAGGAGAGGACCCAGGACTGAACCCTGTGTACTCCACTTGTCACTGGTCTGAAGTTGGATTTGGAGTCGGCTACTTTCACAGTGTGGCTTCTGTCAGTGAGCCAGTTGGCAACTCATCTTGTGACATAGGGATTTATACCTAGTTTAGTGAGTTTCTCTATAATTCCAGAGTGGGGGATGTTGTTGAAAGCCTTGACAAAATCTAGATAAGCTGTGTGTACCACCTTACCCTCATCTACGGCTTTGGTGCCTGCTTCAAAGAAGTCCATCAGGTTTAGGAGACATGATCTGCCTTTTACAAACCCAAACTGGGTGGGGTCCAGAGTTTGGAGATTACCAATGTCTTTGTTTATAAGTTCCATGATGACACGTTCCATGGCCTTGCAGACCAGGCTTGTCAGGCTAATGGGGCAGTACTTCCCAGGGTCCGTGGTGGATCCCCCTTTGTGGAGTGGGATAACTGTCACTGTGCACTATTCAGTGGGCACAAAGCCTGAGATGAGGCTATGCTTGAACATGGTACTTAGGTAGGGTACCAGTTCATTCTGTAGTTCATGTAGAACACAGCCTGGGATGTTGTCAAGTCCCATGGATGCTGTGTTCATGGCTTTGGAGAGTGTGGTTTTTACCTGTGCAGCCGTGATTACAGGAACTTTGCATTCTTCAGGTATAGAGATGGGCCTTTAAGAAGTGAGAGGGGGTAAAGTTAGCAGTGAACCTATCCGCCAGGATGTTGGCGATATCAGTTGGTTCTGTATATTTAGTGCCATTGTGTTGTAACTCAGAGCAGATCTGAGTGTTGCCACTGAGATTCTTGACATAGCTATAGAATGCTTTGTGGTTGTCTTTAGAAATAGTGGTGATTTTGTTTTTTGTAACTAGCTTTGGAGGATTTTATGAGGGATCTCAGCTTCTTACTGAGGCTGCCTAGGGAGTTCCTCCAATCATGGGATTTTACTCTTTTTTTTTTTGCAGCAGTTTTTTTTCTTCTGTTGTAGAGTTTGTTTATGGTAGGGGACCACCAGATTGGCTTCCTTTTTTTGGAGGATAGCATCTTGGTTCTGTTAGGGATAGCACGATCTATGCACTTGTGTAAAGTGATTATAAAGTGCACTTGTGTATTATTCAGCAGTTATACCTCTATTGTCTGTCTGGATAGGTGTTGTGAAGTTTGCCACTTCTGTCTTAAGAAGTGTGAAGTTGGCTTTGGAGAAATTTTTTACGGTGGTTTCCCTAATGGGGGGGGCGAGATGTAGATGTCTAGGGTGATTAGCTTGTGGTCAGATCTGACCAGCGAGGAACTGACCTCTGGTGTGGAAAACCAGCCACCCAAGTTGGTAATGACCAGGTCTAGGATATTGCTGCCCCTGGTGGGGGTGTGGATAAGTTGATCCAAGGCAATGGAATTTATGAATTCCAGAAAACATTGAGCAAAAGAGTTGGTACACGAGTAGTTTTCCCAGTTAATGGTGGGGTAGTTGAAATTGCCTATTATTAGGGTGTTGGGTTGTACCCTAATATTTTCCAGTGTGTCAAGAAATGAACAGTGGGAATCCTGGTCCATGGTGGGTTATCTGTAGCAAGCTACAATTTGGATTGTGGTCTTGCCCAGAGTTAGTTGTACTTGGATAATCTCGGATGCATTATGCTGAGCAACTAGCTTGGAGGTGTGGATATCCTTAATGAATATGGACACACCTCCGCCTTTAGTGTTTCGGTCCAGGTTAGGTGGCCGAAAGGTGTGGTATGAATTATAGCCTGGTAATGCAGGGGTGCTCTCTGGAGCCTTGAACCAGGCCTCTGTCACTGCACAGATGTCATTCTCCATTTTAAGGAGTGCTTCGAGTGAGTGCATTTTGAGGTTTAGACTTCTAGCATTGAGTAGCATTACCCTCAGATTTTGCTTGCTTGTACCTGTTACAGTGGTGAATTTGTCATTTGAACCTTGACTAAAAAAGGCATTATAGGGGTGGCAAGCCTTAGCCAGTATCCGGAACCCCAAGGGCGTTAGGTGCAGGCCATCTCTGGCAAAGCATTGTGGTCTGTCGATCATGTCATTCCAGGCAGACAGATACTGGATCCCCTTAGAATGACACCAGAAGCTTAGCCAACTGTTGAAGTCAATCATTTTGTTCTTGTACTGTGGTATCATTCTGGGTGATGGCAGGATGCTACTCAGGGCTAGGGTTATACCTGCCTGGGCTACAAGATCAGAGAGCTCCTCCATGTCTCTTCATGTAGTCCAGGGAGGTACATCTCAGGTCATTCACACCAACATGGACAATTGTCATATTTGTACTTGTTGTGGAGTGTCATGAGTGTGTGCATTATGTGGTGGATCCTGGCACCCGACAGGCAGCTGACAGCAACTTTCTCCTTGTTTAGCCTGGTGAGTGGAACATCAGTGTGCCTGACTATAGAGTCACCTATGAATAGAGTGTTGGATACGTTGTTATGCCTTATGGGCTGTGGTTGGGTGGCACAATGAGTTTGTGGGCTATGTGTCACTTGGGTTGTGTTGGGGGTGGAGGTTGCTTGTGTTTCTGCTTTGGAGGTCTGTTGCTTGGGCATAGTTTTGAGAGCCTCTATGAATGTAGGTGTGTGTTTTGTGTTTCTGTGTGTGTGTTTTGGTGGTGTAGGTTTTGAGGGACTATGTGATGTGTGGTGTGGTGCAAGTGTTTACCCTCTCCTCTTGACTGTCTAGTCCAGTCTTAGGTGAAGAGAGCTTTGCTTCCAGTTTGGCTTTATAAGTGAATCACTCACAGATTGTAGTGTTGGGTGGTAGGAGCAGAGGGTTGTCTGTACACATAAAGCAATTGCTGCATTGCCCCAAGATGCCCAGATTCATCAGGTAGACAGGAGAAAATACCGGGAGCTGATCCTTAATAAATAAGCACCTATCCAGGCATGTCGAAGTACTAAAAACTGTTTTCCTCTAGACAAGCGAGGAAAGTTGAGTGCTGTAGTAGTTTGTAGCTTATTTAGTGCTTACAATGAGTTCTGAACAAGTGCTGAGCTCAAAGAAACTGATTTGAGTGCTAAAACTAAAAAAACTGGCTAGTTCTAGGGGAAAATTTGAAGAGCAGACTTTATGGTGCCGGGAATATTTTAACCCTAGCTAAGCGGTGATGCATAAAGTGTAATTTTTTTTAATGCAACAGTAGCAAATGAGCAAACTGATTTAAACAAATTAACCAATTAACCAATAAAAAGCTAAAAACTGAGCCCCGTTCCAGCAGTCTTCGATCAGACAAGTTCTAACTGCACACTCCTGCCACTAGGGTGCAGGGGAACCTTCTCCAGAAAAAGATGGCCTGGATTGGTGCCCAAGTTATACATACAAAGCTAGATTCAGCAGGTCTGAATCTAGTCTTGTGCTACAGCAAACAAGGTGTACCAGTTTCAGAAAGAAACAGTTCAAATAAGCAGGCACAATAAGCCTTGGGTCTAAATCAGAACATCGAAGTTTTAAAACTTCGAATGTTCTAATATCGACCCGTTTTGAGTGAATGCTAAAAATAGCGAAGCTGCAGAACACCAAATTCTTTCCTAGAGAAAGAATTCGGTTGGCCGGTTCTGTGGTGGAAATTTATGGGTCGGGTTCAGGTAAGTGTGAGATTGTGTGGTTGTTAGGATTAGAGTGTGGGTTAGGGGAGTTAGGGTTAGGGTGCAGGTTAGGTGGGTTAGGGCGTGGGTTAGGTGAGTTAGGGTTAGGGCGCAGGTTAGGTGAATTAGGGTTATGGGCAGGTTAAGTGAGTTAGGGTTAGGGCATGTGTTAGGTGAGTGTGCGATAGCGATAGTGACGGACCTTAGGGTTAGGGTTTGGATTAAGGTAAGTGGATAGATAGTAGTGTATGTATAGTTTAGTGTAGGGTTAGTTGTAGAATTATAAGTGTATGTGTGTAGATTGATGTTTTTTAGGTGTGCTTGTGTTGTGTGTGTTTTGGAATAACAAATTTTTTTCTCAAGGAAAAAATTCGCTGTTCTGAATGTTCGATATGTAGTTTAGATATTTTAGGTTCGATGAAATAGCATTCGCTATTTTCATCTTTCGATAACGTGATATAAACACTAAGCCTTTAACTAGAAACTCCCAGCTCAGAAGGGCAGAATCTACCCTCTCCTTCCACAAGACTGCAGACCACACCTTCTTAATGTAACATAACTGACCCTAAGCCCAAGTGCTTAAACCAGAACTAATACACTTTTAGAGTAACAGACACTAAAGCCTTCAATCAACAACTCCCAACTTAGAAGGATGTAAGCTACCTGTCCTGCCACAACAGTGCAGACCACAAATCTTCTTAATGTAAAACAAATGGTCTGAAGCCCAAGTGCTTAAACCAACAAGCTTAGAATAACAGTTACAATTTAATCAGGCTACTACCAAGCAGTAATAAATGCAGCAGAATAAATAAATTGAGTACTTTTAAGAAGAGGCAAAAGCAAAATAAGGTAAAGTAGGAAGAAACAAAAATACAGTAAAAGCAGATGAATAAAGTGCAATTTTTCTTAGTAAAGTGCAAGGAGAGAGGAAGTGGGTTGGCCTTCTCAATTGTTCTCTCTGTATTAAGTAGAGTGAACACTAGACTGGGAGGGGTGTCCCAGATCAAATGTACAGTAGGCGTGGGCAACTGCAAAGCCACCAACTATAACACCACCACAAGAATGGGGGGGGGGACCAGTTTCAGGACAGATGAGAACAGAAAGCAATGCTAAAAATATATAAAATAATTCAGTCAAGCAAAACAATAGTATGCACTATCACTTTAAATGCTGCTACAGTTGTTCTTGATAAGGGTTTTTATTGGTTGAATATTTACTAAGAGATAGATTTAAACAGATTTGCTTCCTGTGTTATTTTATTTCTGATTTTCTCTCTGATTATGCCTTTATTGAAGGCGAAAGTGCTTAGAAATTTAACTACACTTGGTTATTCAGCTGTGCTGTTTCCAGTCTGTTCATTTCAGTTGCGGTCTGCTGAAGTCGTCTGGTGTGTTTCCGTGCCATTGTCGTTCTACAGAACCTCAAACCTTTCAACAATGCTCCATGCTTCACTCATCTCAAATGGTGGAGCTGTACGTCTAACCAAGCCTCACATTCATTTAATGAGATTGGGTGTTCATGACTTGGGACTAACTAATCAAAACCTGAAGATAAGCAGTTATAGCTTGCTACTGGGGTGACAAGACACAAGCACCATCCCCAGGACGGAACTGAAGGAGGTGGATGAGAAAAAAAAAGTTCAATGTGTGATGTGATCTCTACAGTATTTCTTTAGTTTAAGGTCGAGGGGCCATACTGCAGGAGCTCCAAGCCAAAGAAAAGAAATCTGTCAAAAAATAAGTCTCCATCAAGTCAGGAGCTTCACATCTAATGGGAGATAAACTCTAATTTGCACCAAGGTTAGTGTTTTGTAGAGGTAATAAGTTGAGCAAACCCAAATCCCTTCATAATGCAACTAAATTCCTTAGCTACAGCCACAAACTCCTTATTGACCAAAATATTAAAATCTCCAAACAGAAGGTTACATTGATAAACACTAAGTTGATGAGAAAACCAATGAAGTGTTGTATGAATGTGCTCACACAACCAGGTGTACAGCACACAAGGAGAAAACAAAAGTAATGTACTCACCATGATGATAGATATGTGCTGTTCTAGTTTCCACTGGTTCAATTGATGGGATACAAATCTGAATTGGATCCAGTCTCGGCACCTCCAAACACAAGGATCCAGGGTTCTGACTCCTCCCCTACCCATAATCCCTCTCTACCTTCCTCTGAATACCTCAGATCGAGTTTGCCAACTAAAAGTATATTGGTATCTTACTGAGATCTATACTTGTACCAAGCCTAATATAATACATATATTTAGAGAACAGAAGCAACCAAGGTTGATATCTGCAATACTCCCTTTGAGTACCACCCACAATAAGTGACAATTTGGAAAGGGGAGGAAGGGAGGGATGTTGAACCAGATGAAAATAGGACAATACAGATCTATCATTATGGATGAGTATGTAACCTTCATATCCAATGCTGAACATTTTTGTCTGACTCAACTGATTGGACAAATTCCCTAGTTACCGATTACCTGGGAGGCATCAAGGAAGGATATTCCTAAGAACAGTGGATCCAAAAGAGGAGCAGAATCTGGATTTTTATCCAGCTTAAAATGAGACAAAAGTGTGAACAATTCACCAATGCTGCAGCAGCTGAAATCTCATCAGCAGACAGATTCCGTTGAAAAATTGTAGAAATTGCCACTAAGCTTGTCAAATGAGCTGTTGACCTCAGATAATGGCAAACCCAGTTGATCATGGGCAAATAAAATGCAATTTGAAAGACATCTAATAAAGGGCAACCATGGAAACACCACACCGTAACTTCTGGAAAATGCAATAAACAACTGATTTGATTTTGTGAAGCCTTTTGTTCTGGGAAGTTAAAATCTAAGTTACCTATGAACATCAAGAAAACAATGTATATACTCCTTTGTTTGAGAATTTTGAAAAGAAACTGGAAGATTTATGGACTGATGTTTGATTCTGATCCCACCTTAGGAATAAAATGGTTTGTTTTTAAGAAAACTCTGTCCTTTTGAAAAGTCATACATGGTGGTTTGCAATGCATGCCCTACAATGTTGAGGTCCTCTTGGCTGAAGCAACTGACACCAAAAGAATTGTTTTCTTTGTTAAGTATTTTAGCTCAACTGAAGCTGCTGGCTCAAAGGGGGATTGTACAAGGGCCTGAAGTATCACTGTAATGGCCTGGGGGGATCAGAATCTCTTATGGGAGGTCTAAGAAGGCGGTTTCCCCTGTGAAAGGCTTTAGAAAAATTCAAAGGGGCTATAGATGTTTGATTATGGCCAATATGAAAAACATAAATGGCTGTCAAGTGTACTTTTACAATGGAGAAACTAAAATGGAACTTTTATGGAACAATTCTTATAGAAAATACAATACTGAATTGAGAGGGGCAGAAAGGATCTAATCCCTTTCCCATAGCCCAAAATGAAAACCTTTCCCACTTACTTCAGTATACCTTCCGGGTACTGGATTTCTAAGAAGTCATTTGAATGTGTACTACCTCTTTTGAAAATCTGGCATCTTTGGCAAGCGTTACAATTGGAGTAACCAAGTAGTTTGTTTCAAAGTGTCTGGGAGAGGATACCCAGACAGGTGGGACAGAAGATTTGGGCTGTGAGCTAGTGTCCATGGTGGACAAAGCAGGTGAGACCATAGAAACTGGAGCCACATTTGTCAGGGCCAATAAGGGGCAATGGGGATTATTTCCGCCTTGTACCTTCTGGCTTTCTGAATGAACTTTGTGATCAGAGAGAATGGGGAAAGGCATATAGAAGACCCAGAGGACAGCTGTGGACCAGAGTGCCCTTCGGTGACTGACCATGAGGAGGGATGAGGGCAAAGTAACTACTACAATTACTGTTTAGGTGAGATGCAAACAGGTTACAGCAAAGTTGGCCCCAGTGATGGAATATTACTTTTGCTATTGTCTGATTGAAGGACCACTCATGAGGCAGAAGGATGCTTCTGCTTAGTTTGTTCGCTAGCACACAAAGTCCTAGGGATTTGTGTTGCTTTAAGAAAGTGGTGGAAAGACATCGTCCATTGCAGCACCCTCATTGTTTCCTAAAACAGAGGATAAGAGCTGGTTTACCCTTGTTTGTTGATGTATCAGACTACTGTCATGTTGTCTCTCTGCATGGAAATCACACCTTCTGGAAGATCATCTTAAAATGTCTGCAATACTAATAGGACTGCTCTTATCTCTAGAACGTTAATGTGATGATTGGCCTCTAATGGTGTCCAGGTACCTTGAATGGTCTTCCCTTCATAAAACCAAAAAGGGAAGCATTCGTGGTGGCCACAGCTAGAGAGAAGAGGGGAGAGACAATGGATGACCCTTGAACAAATCTGGGCAAGATACCTACCAGGTGATATGGTCTATTCCAACTGGAGTTAATCTGATGGCTGTACTCAGTGAATGATGCAGTTGTGACTATTGGACTGATAGAGTCTATTGAAGAACTCTCATGTGGAAAAGAGAAAGTGGCATGAGTGTAACTGTTGAAGCCATACAACCTATTGGTTTGTAAGATTAGTTTGGCTAGGTGTGAAGGATGGGCTAAGACTTGATTCACTACTTCAGTCAGAGAACCCTGGAGTGTGGTAAAACCACTATCTGATTTAATGTATCTAGATGGCATTCAATAAATTCTAATCATTGAGTGGGATTTACGTGGATCTTGAAAATGTTGGCTGTGACCCCCACATGGTGAAGCAACTGGAGTAAACTGTTCCTCCGCTGGATCTGTAGATTCTTGGTCACGGCGGTTAGGAGCCTATCGTCCAAGTATAGGAACACCTGTTACCCTTGCAGCCTGAGATGGGCTGTCACTACTGCCATGCATTTGCTAAATACCCAGAGGGCTGTGGTGAGACTAAAGGGTAGAACTCTAAGGTGATGATAACTGGCTCCCCACCTGAAATGGAGAAATCTCCTTGAATGCTGGTTTATCTTTACATAATAAATGTTCTGGAGATCTACTGAGCACATCCAGTTGTTTTTCTTGGGTAGGAGTAGAATGGAATGAACTGTGACCATTCAGACTTTCATCTGTTTTACAAACCAGTTTTAATGACTGCGGTCCAGAATTGGCCTTAGGTCCCCTATTATTTTTGGAACTAAAAAGACTCAAGTAGAAGCAGGATCCTAATTGGTCTAGTGGTACCTGTTGGATGGCTCTTTTTTTATAACAGCCTCTAGACTTCTGCTGTGGGGATTCCATTTGATAGAATGGCACTAGCGGAATCCTTTTTTTTTTTAGGTTGGGAAGGATAAATAAAGGAAATTGTGTATCCTCTGGTGATTATCTGCAACACACACGAGTCCAAAATGATAGCCTGCCAGGTTAGTGGGTGCAAGGATAAGTGCCCCGACTTGCCTCCAGAGTATGCCAATTGGGCAAGCTTTCAAGAGTGCTGATAAGATTTCTCTGAAAAGGGTCCAAAAAATTCTTGCTTCAGTAGCCCATCTCTACCTCTTGTGTGATGTCCACTGAAACCACCTCACCTGACATGGGAGGGCTTATCAGATGAAGTGTCATGGTACCCTGTGATCTTCCAAACCACATCATCTTTCCCTTCACTGATTCCTGGAGACGGTCCTCTGAGGAGACAAGAAGTGGATTCCCATGGCAGACAGGGTCTTACCATCCTGCTTGCTCCTGGGGAGTGTGCCCTTAATCTGAAGTCCAAACAGAGGGGAACCATCATATGGGGCATTAAAGAAGGAGATCTTGAAGCTTTCTGCAAAATCACACAACCGCATGCAGGCATGATGATGTATGGCTATGCTGGTGGCTGCTGCTCTCACCATTCCATCAGCTGCATTGGACATCATACACACGGAGACACTGGAAAGTGAGTTTAGGATGGATTGCTAGAATTCCACTTTTTTTTTTTTTTTTTTTTTTATTTCTGCTAGCAATTTACCCAAGAGAGAATTGGTAAGCTTCTTGGTCAATTCTCTCTGGAAATGTGCAACATGAGTTAGGTAATTCAGCACTCTGTAGGAAAGGGTCGCTGAAGCATAAGTCTATTTATCAAATCTGTCCAGAGCCCTAGATTTCCTGTTAGGGATGTACAGATGTACGCTCTTCAAACAGTTCATTCTTGGTGGCCACCACTACAACTACACCATATACCAGGGGACCTTTACTCCAGTGTGACCTAACTTTAGGAGCTGTCAGAATCTTGTCTTTTTTTTTAGGTACTGGCTCCTTTGCAAGCTCTCTGAGCCACCAGGTCAAAGATGGCATCAGGATGTGGGGCCATCCAAGAAGTAGAAAGTACAGTTGTGTATACTTACCATGAATGTAGATGTTAGAGTGTATTCACTGTTGCAGTCATCACATTTGGGTTATCTGCTTACAGTAGCCCTCATTCAGCCTGATTATCAAAGTCTTAGGTCCTGCGTCTGTTGCTGTCTTCTCTTCCATGACGTCAGGTCGTCAGGGGTATAAAGCATGCAGCCGATGCCATTACATCAGTTTTTCTTGCCCCAGATGTCAGGTGCCCCCCTAATGGGAAGCAATTAACTATATATATATATATATATATATATATATATATATATATATATATACACATATATATATATATACACACACACACACACACACACACACACACACACACACACACAAGGTTATACCTCCAACAAAAAAGCAAATACACCAAAAAGCTTTTAAGCATAGTGAAAAAGGAATAGAGGCATAGCCAAAAAAAGTTAGGGGGCTGGTGGGAGGGTAACCAGGACTGCAGCAGTGAATACATTCGAACATCCACATTTATGGTAAGTGTACACAACTGTACTATGTTCTTTGTGTTTCACTGTTGCAGTCATCACATTTGGGTAGATCCCCAAAGCTAAGGAGGAGAGGAGGAATTTAAATAGCATTAGGACCAGCTATAAGGCCCTGCAAGACTGCAGTAGCAAAACCAGCCCTGGATTTAGAGAAAATTGGCAAATGGTAATAATTGGAGAAAGTATGTACAGAACTTCAGGTAGCAGCTTCTAGGATGTCCCTGGTAGGGACATCTCTGAGAAAGGCTGTAGAAGTAGATGCAGCCCTGGTATATTGTGGTTTTATCCCCTGTGGCATAGGTTTTCCATGGTGCTTATAGCAGAAAGAAATGCAGTGGCCTATCCATTTAGAAATGGTTTGCTTTGAAATGGCCTTCCCCTCTGCCCCTGCAGCAAATGCCAACAGCAGCTGCTCAGATTTCCTGAAAAGTTTAGTCATGTCCAAGTAATATCTAAGTTGTCTGTGCACGTCTAAGGAGTGCAGTATACATTCCCCTTTGTTCTGTGTATTAGAAAAGAAGGTTGGCAAATGAATGGACTGATTAAGAGCCACACTGGATACTGATACTACCTTGGGCATGAAGGAGGGATTGGTCCTGAGGGACACCCTGTCCGCATGAAAGATGATGAAAGGCTCCACTGCCATAAGGGCCTGTAATTCAGACACCCTTCTTGCTGAAGTGATGGCTAAAAGGAAGGCTGTTTTCAAGAAAGTAATTTCAACTCTGCACTTGCAGCTGGCTCAAAAGGAGGCAGAGTGAGTTTTTCCAATACAAAGTTAAGGTCCCAGGCTGGAGTTGGGGCTCTCCTAGGTGGTTTTAAGTTCTTGGCCCCTCTGAGGAACTGCTTGAGCAGTGGATAAGAGAAGAGGGGTGGTATTGTGTTGTCTTTTGGCTTTTCCCAGTTAGGGGTCGCCACAGCGGAACTCTGGTCCGCTAATGATTGGCAGTAGATTTTGATGAATGCCGAGGTGCCAGCTCAACATCCAACCTTCAACAAAGGCACGCCCATTTACGCATGTCTTTTGAATGCCCACCCAACCGCGGAGAGGACATGCAGACTCCACACAGAAGGCACTCCCCACACTCCAGCCGAGAATCGAACGGGAGAACCTCTTGCTGTGAGGCAACAACGCTACCGCTGCACCACAGTGGAGATACTGTGTTGTAATGAGCTAAAATGACTGAGGCATGAATTTTGATGGAGGAAAAGGAAAGACCCTTGTGAAGCATCTTAGTTAAGTACTGAAGAATCTGAGGCAAACTGGGCGCTGCTGTGCCCATTCCCTGAGCTTAGTTCCAGGAACAGAATCTTTTCCATTTTTCAGCATAAGATTTTCTAGTACTAGGCCTCCTTGTCACTAGAATGACATCCAACACTTGGTTACTGACGGCTGGTAATGGAGAGCTCAGGTAATTAGCCAGGCTGCCAGGTTGAGGGTTTGAAGATGAGGATGCAGAATCTGGCCCTCCTGCTTGGACAGCAGTGTAGGGATCTGGGGTAGGTGCCACGGATCCAGCAGTGACACACTGCGCAAGAGGTGGGTACCAGTGTTGGCGTGGCCAGTCTGGTGCAATCAGTATCATCCTTGGATTGTCCTGTTTGATCTTTAGTAGTACCTTGGTGAGAAGAGGCAGAGGAGGAAAGGCATAAACTGATAGATTTTTCCAGGTGAAGGACAGGGCATCCACTTTCCAAGCTTGTTTGTGGGGAATCCTTGTGCAGAATTTGTCCAATTGGTTGTTCTGGGGGAAGGCAAACAGGTTTATATGTGGGCTTCCCCATTTGTTTATCAACATGTTGAATGTCTTTGGTTCCAGTTTCCACTCGTGTGGGTCCATGAGATTTCTGCTTAGATTGTCTGCTAGTGTGTTTAGGTTTCCGGGCAGGAATTGTGCCCGTAGGTGCACTTGGTAGCTCAAGGCTTTGTTCCACAGAGCCATGGCTAGTCTGCAGAGAGGGTATGAGTGGGTTCCCCCCTGCTTGTTTATGTCCCACATAACAGTGGTGTTGTCTGTCTTTACCATTAATTGTCCTGGAAGAATGTGGTCCTTGAAGGCCATCAGAGCATTCTGTACACTAACATTTCTTTTTGACTGATATGCAGGTGCATTTGACTTTGGTTCCATTTGCCCTGAATGCACTTCCCCTTCCAAGTGAGCCCCCCATGCATAGTCTGATGCGTCTGTTAGGGCTTGGGCAGCAGGGGGTAGAATGAATGGCAGCCCCTTGTTTTGGTGGCAGGCCTCTGCCCACCAAAGGAATTCTAGCCATAGGCAAGGTATGATAGAAATCATTGCTTCTAGATCCTGAGAATGTTGACACCATAGGCTTTTTAGATACCACTGTAGTTCTCATATGCAGTCAGGCCATGAACCCCAAGGCTTGTAGTATTTGCCTTGCAGATAGCAGGTTCTTTTTGGCCACTAGTTTGAAGTAAGTTGTCAAATGAATTTGTTTCTCTGGTGTGAGGAAAGCCATCTGGGAAGTTGTGTTCAAGCTTGCTCCCGGGAATACAATCTGTTGACAGGATACCAGATGTTTATGGTGTACCCCAGACAGGTTAGCACCTTTTATACAAATGCCAGATTCAAAAGTATGTCCTGGCTTTCTGCCTGAATTAGACAATCATCCAGGTATGGGTATATTTTGAATTTTTCTTTGCCTGCAAAATGCAATGACGGGAGCTAGGCACTTTGTGAATACCCTGGGTGCAGTAGATAAGCCAAAGGACAATGCAGAGAATTGATAGTGCATGTAGCCTGCTTTGAAACGCAAGTATCTTCTGCAAGATTCCCTGATTGGATTGTGCAGGTAGGCTTCCTTTAAATCCAGTGCTGCCAACCAGGCATCTTTGCCTAGCATAGGAGGTAGCTGGTGAAGAGTTAGCATCTTGAATTTTGGAATCACCAAAAAAGTGTTTAAGGTAGAAAGGTCCAGGATAGGATGCCATGAATTGTCTTTTCTGGGTACCAGGAAAAGTCTTGAATAAAAATCTTGTCCCTTTTCCTCTTCTGGTACAGCTTGAATAGTCTTTATGCTTAAGGGAGAGAGTACTTGCTTTTGAGCCTCTGCCCATTGATTTGGGGGTAGATCTGTCCAACCGTTTGGGGTTGGTAATGTGTGGAAGTGAAATCTGTATCCTTGGGAAACTATATTTAAAACCCATTTGTCCTGGGTAATGAGTTCCCAGTTTTTGGCCTGCAGAGCAATCTTTCCCCCCTAAAGGAGCAGTCAGTTGAGAAGTGCTTGGAAGTTTTAAAGTCAAGTCATTGAGACAGCTTTCCATAGGGAGGAATCTTACTACTCCCTGATTTGGAAGTGGAAACCCCCCACTGCTTAAGTCTTATGTGTACCCTGGGACTGAAACTTGGGGTTTCTGTTGGTTCTGGGTTTGGGTTGAGAAGGCCTGGAAGAGGCAGGAAATGACCAGTTCTTAGAGGGCCAATGCCTACTAGCTCTTGGAGGCTGAACTTGTAGGAAATCTTAAACAGTTTGCATAGATTTAGCTTTTTCCTGCATCTTTTTAAGAACTTCTTCTGCTTTGTTGCCAAACAGGCGGTCCTGATTTAAGGGAGAATCCAACAATTTAGCTTTAACATGATCTGGCAAAGATTGTTCCTTAAGCCAAGCATACCTTCTAAGTACAGACCCAGTGACAGCAGCCCTGCAAGAGGCATCTAATGAATCAAATCCACATGGCAAAGTATGTTTTCCAACCTGTTCAGCAGAATGCATTAAATCCTGTAAATCTTTATTTTCAGCGCAGTCAGGAATCAACATCATTTTCTGTTTAAGCAATCCAATAACATGTTGCTGATACTTTAACATATGAAACTGACAGTTTAAGGCCCTAATGGCCAAGGTTGCAGAAGTGTATACCTTCTTAGCCCATCTATCCAGTGCCCTGGAGTCTCTATCAGAAGGGGAAGGATTTTTGGCAGTAGTAGCCTTAATGCCCTTGGGTCCCTGTGAAATAGTCTCAGAAACCAAGTAGGATTTTTAAAAAGGAACTTGTGAGAATCAGGAACTCTGTAATATCTATCAGGTTTTCTGGGAGCAGGAGGCAAAGAATCAGGGGCCAAACTAGATTCCGAAAAGGCATACTCAACAATGTCTAGTACAGGAGGGATAGCTAAAGGCCTGTGTTGAGGCAGGAGTAAGAAGTCCCTAAGCCTCTTTTTTGAATCAGAGTAATCCTGGCTTTCCCAGTGGAAATGCTCCCTGAGAGTATGCTAGTTTTCACCAAAAAAGAAATCCTCTGGAGGGGATGCAGAGGGAATAGAGTCCTCTGCATCAGAATCCTTATAAGCAGATAAGGGTAAATTCTGGTCATCAGAAGAAACAGAAATGTCAGAATCCTGGTCAGAAGATTCATAGCAAATTCAGTCCTAGGTCTCTTAGAAGGGGGTGGTTGGCTTCCCCTGATTAAAGTTATAAGGTCTTCAGCCATTCTTATTTGTTTTTTAGGCATAGAGGCCTGAGCATGTGGCCTGGGCGTCGGTTTTCTAGGCATGATTCAAGCTTTAGGCTTTAATATGCAAGTCCGTAGGCCTAAATACACCCTCAGAAGCCGGTGCCTGCACAGCGGCTCTGGACCCATCCAAAGTAGAGACATCCGCAGGTTCCACAGTTGAAGCATCTCGCAGCATACCGAACTCCCGAGTGGGTCTCAGTAGAGGCCTGTGAATCAGATGTAGCGGGTATCAGGGGCTGCGAAAGCACCTCACTGAGCACCGGCGAACTGGTGGCTGTATTAGGAGAAGCGTCGTCAGCAGCTTTGGAAATAGGTGGCCTGTCTCTGTCTTTATCTTAACGTTGTTTCGGAATGCTGGTAGTGGGATGGCTTACCAACAACATATCTGGATAATTGAACTGAGAACCGAAATATTTAGAAGCATAAATATACCGATGACAGATATTTTGTTGGTTAAATAAGGCACAAAACTGACAGCGAGGTACATCGTGGTCAGGGCCTAGGCAAGGAATACAGTACGAATGAAAATCTTCTTTATGAGGTATTTGCTTTCCACAAGAAATGCAATTAACTTTTACTGACATCAGTAAAGAGCAAGAAAAAGTTTCCCCAACAGGGTACTTAGCTTTAGTTTAAGACTTCGGTTCTGAAACTCGAAAACGAAAATTTCAGGAGTCGGCCGACCGACACTTGCGAACTGCTTCATCTTCGGGCACCACACGGCAAGCAACGCTGGTGTAATGGCATCGGCTGCATGCTTCATACCCCCTGATGACCTGACGTCATGGAAGATGAGACAGCAACTGACGCAGGACCCAAGACTTTGATAATCAGGCAGACTGAGGGCTACTGCAAGCAGATAACCCAAATGTGATGACTGCAACAGTGAAACACAAAGATCATCAGCCAGGTCTGAAAGCCCCCAAGAACACAGATTCTACTGGAAAGGTGTATCGGTGGATCAACCCCCCCCCCCACACACTGCATTAATTCTAGGACTTTACCAAAGGTGACTTGTCCAAAGGGGGATCTATGGGAACATTTGCCTTCATCCAGATTCATGTCTTCTTTGACAGATTCAGGTGATGAATCTAAATGTTTCCTTTTAAAAGTCTGCTTCTTATGGACATGGCATTGGGGAGGCTCAGGTGATGGGTCCAAATCAGACTGGGAGCCTAAAGCACACCATTCCCCTGTGACTTTTGGAAGCAGAATGTCCCTGTCAACATGGTGATGCAGAGGTTGAAGCAGATAAAGAAAGGGATCACGATGGATCTAAGCAGGACCGAGCCACCCTTTCTCTTGTTGCAAGGACCCTCTCAAAGGCTTTGAAAGCAGAGGTGAAAATCAAAACCAAGGAGGACTCATGAGGGGCCAGAGCCAAGAGAACTCCACCAATGCCAACCCATCTGGGATGTGAAGCCTTCACTGCAGCCAAGCTGTTGAGAGTGGAAGCCCTGAAAGGAAGAAAAGGATCCAAAAGCTTCAGAATGGATTGGTTCTTTGAGGCTCCAGTGCTGACGCTTTGGCTCTGATGCTCTTCCTGATCTGACAAGGTCAGAGTTGAGAGTTGGGTAAAGTTGGAGTTGAAGTGGAGAGCACTATCAGTGCCAAACTAGGTGCTCCGGAAGTGTTTGGAGCCATGGATTGCGGATCAGTTGATCGATAAGTGGAGGGGTCATGGTACTTGCTCTGGGATCAATCTGAGGAGATGAAGCAGAGATGACCCCCCCCCAAATGAATCTTCTGTTGAAAAAATCTCTGCATCAGCTTGCTGACATTGGCTTTGGTTAAAGCTTCTCAAAGAACAGGAAGATGTCACAGAATAGGCTACCCAAGCCCTAGATTGTTGTTGCAGGATCAGAGAATGGACCCTGGGACTGACAGGCGCCAGTGAAAAATGTAGTAGAGGTGAAGGAGAACAGAACTGACCAGATGTTGGATCCCATGGCTTCACAATTTTTGGTGCCGGAATAGATCGGGTTAGGGGGGCTGTTTTCTAGGTTTCTCTATTCTCTTCTCGGGAGTCTTGCTTTCCTAAGCCTTTTGTCCCCCCTTTTCTTTTTCCTTTTGGCTAGCCTTTTCCATAACTTTGGAAGGAGCTGCAGTGGAATATGAGGAATTCAGTTGAGCTGGTAAAAGTCCTTTCAGGACTAGCTTGTCCCTGCAACTTTGGAGAGCCTTGTGACCAAAAAGATGTACAGGCCTTGCAGTTGGTGTCAAGTTGGGCTGCTCCCAGACAATATATGAAGAGGGAGTGGGGTCCTATGAAGGAATGTTGTAGCCACACTTTGAACACTTCTTGAAGCTTCTGTCAGACATAGTCTCTATTCTACTGAAAGACAAAACACCACCAGCAGCAGCACACCGTAACAAACAATGCTAATATAATACTTTAAATATAAATATTAACACACTAGTAATGCATCACCAAGCATGTTAAGTAAATGCCAAAAAGGTTTTATTACAGATCCTAAAACTGCTAACTATACTAACATTATTTCTATACATGTATATAGAAAAAATGATAAAATATATTATCCTAAGATACAGCAATAACTAAAATTGAGAAGAAACTCTCTCGGTCTCTCTTTTTTAAGAACTATGCTAATAAAGAGTAGGGAATGACAAAAGTACTCAGCAAAAAGCTGAAAAGGTATAAAGTGAAAACATAACGGCTGGCATATTGTTGATGCAACACAAGACAGCAGAGTCCTTGAAATGCATAACTGTTTGGTTCAGACAGCAAATGAGATCTAGGGTATTCAGAGGAAGGCAGAGAGGGATTATGTGCAGGGAAAGAGTCAGAGCTCTGGATCTCACTTGTTTGGTGCTGCTAAGACTGGATCCAAGTCCCATCAGTTAAATCGGATTAAAATGGACATCGGATCCCACAGTTTGCACCTGCAGTAAGGACAAGTTCATAAGAGTTGGCTGTCCTCATGGTAATCTGAGTTAAGTGTAGCTTGGAGCTGTTGGAGATGGCAAACTCACTCCCAGTCCTACCTCATCTAGGACACTGCATAACAGAGACACCACGTGGAATAGTGGCAGCAAAGTACTGTCCAAAGTTAACAATCCACATTTTCATAATGAAAGCAAAAGTCAGTATCATGCAGTAGGTTTGAGATAAACTAGGCATGCTACAGTGACCCAACATTAATGTGCAGTGCCC
Organism: Protopterus annectens; assembly: GCF_019279795.1. Lineage (NCBI taxonomy): Eukaryota > Metazoa > Chordata > Ceratodontiformes > Protopteridae > Protopterus > Protopterus annectens. Next base: position 707,062,226 of record NC_056747.1, on the reverse strand, counting down.
TAAAGGGTCCCAATCCACTGCCACTCCTGCAAATGTGAAATCCAGGGCCTGGGATCTACTTGAAGAAATGTAGGACAAAATCCTTTGAGGTGCTTCAACCAAGGGTGGGAGACAAAGTGTTGAATATCTACCAATGTGATGTATCAAACCGCTTCTACAGTGGTCTGCCCCCACCCACCAAAGATCAAACATCTGCTTATTGTCTAGCCTACTGAACACTGTACCTGACTCTAAAAGGCCATAAGCCCTGACCAGATGTGCTGGGCCTGGGCAAAATCCAAGAGAAAATTCTCAGCACTGAATTCCTGTAATCTGTAATAGGAAAACAAGGGTTTGTCCCCAGGATAAGGCTGGTTGTTCACAGCCTCTAATTGGTCAACACAGAGCTGGGTACAGTCACCACTGTGGGAGCCAGGGGCATGTAAATCCACTCGCTCTTTTTCCACCAAGACAGTGGAATGGGGCAAGCTCAAGTCCTCACCAGCTGAAGATGACTCAGTACATGCACAGATCAGGGGCTGGTTTAACATTAGACCTATATCTTTTTTGGCTGTGCAGGAAGTCAAAATGTTCTCTTTTCATTGATGATGACAAGCAAAGCTGAATCTGACACCCGTAGTGGTGTTTTACACAGGGGACCTCCCTGACATAATAAAAGCAATATAGATATTGGCCTTGGCTGACTATTTGATGGCCAAATGGACACTATGCTTGTAAAACTTGCAACTGTAAGAAACTTCACTGATGACCAAAACTTCAAGAGATGAACCATGTAAGCAGCTAGAAATAGGTGGGCTCCGAGGACTAGCACACAAATGTAAATCTGCATGTGGCATCACAGCATGCAGAGACAGGGTTCACATATGTCCCTGAATGAGGGCTGTTTCTAAATTTTGCTGAATGGTGACTGGTGGAAAGGATGAACTCAACCACTGACTCAATAAATAGGATCTTCAGTGTTGGATCATCTTATTACATCTTACAAGATACTTATGCTTTTATTTTTGGAAATACAGTGTGGAAATCCAGAACAAAGAGGCATGCCTGATGCTGATTCAAATTTTTCAGGAGATACTTCCCATAAGTACAGTATCACAATTGGACTTGTGCTGTAAAGTCCCAATCTGTTTGGACACAAAAGGCAACACACAGCCCACATACCTTTTGGCTATATGAGTTCTAAGTAATCTGTTTGGCATGCTTTAAACAACAAGTTCATGAGCTTCTACTGCCTGAAACCACTGACATGAGGGAGTGATTAACTTTGCTGCATTAAGATGGACTAGTATGCAAAGTATATATGTGTGTGTGTGTGTGTGTGTGTGTGTGTGTGTGTGTATATATATATATACATATATATATATATATATATATATATATATATATATATATATATATATATATAGATATACATATATATATATAGATATACATACATATATATATATATATATATATATATATATATATATATATATATACATATATATAGATATACACATATACATATACATATATATACATATATATACACGTATATGTATACATATATATATGCATATATATATATATATATATATATATATATATACATATACATACATATATATATATATATATATATATATATATATATATATATATATACACACACACACACACACACACACACACATATATATATATATATATATATATATATACACACACACACACACACACATATATATGTGGTGTGTGTGTGTGTCTGTGTATTTTTGTAAGTAATATATTTATATACACACATTTTTGACAGCTGCCATTGGTTTGTGACTAATGCAGACTGATACAAAGTTGAGTTATTATTTCAGTGCCATTGGTTTAAACTGTCTTGCAGCTATACTCTTTTTGCACACCCTTGTGTTTATGTTTTTTCTTTCATGTCTCAAATCTTTTCATTTTCACTGTCTGTGAACAAGTGTTCCTACATAAAGGGTAAAACTGTTCGCCATTTTGGCCAGCACATCTAGTTATTCTTTTTTCTTTATTTTGTAGTAGGTAAGCTTCATTTCATATTTACTAGTTTTAACTTTGTAATTATCCAGACAATACACACCAGCAGAGCTGTAAGGACTAGTTTACTGGAATTAAAATTGATGCTTTATTATAGATGAGAGTTCAGTATGCAATAATATAAATTCCTGAACTGAAAGCCAGTACATAGGATGCAAAACAGCTTCTTACTACAGCGATTTAAAGACATCTTAGAAAAACCATGAGCAGAATAGCAGTCAATTCCACAAGCTTTCTGTACTACATTCAGATATTATCGTTTTTCAAAGTAATCAATACCAGAACAAATACACTTACATACTTCATCAGGACATTCTGTTTACCTGCTGCTGTAGCTTACTCTCTATCTGAAGTCATATTCCTCTAGTTCATGTAAGCAACTATGATGTCACAATGCATTACAGGTTGATAAAAACTGCAAGAAAAACCAAGCCAAGCTAGAGTTTTCACTGTGTGATGCCTTAAACATCCTGTAATGGAGGCCCATGGGATATATGCAAATGACCCCTTGGGGGGACAGTGTTTAAGCTACATAGATTCTGAATGCCCATGGCTTTTTACTTTTTAAATCTTTTGAGTACATTCAGACCAAGAATTTGGATAAGGGATAGTGCAACAGAAAGGAATGTGTCAAAAAGTATTATATATTAAAGCAAGTGACTTGAGCAACAAAACTATGCTAAACAGAAATGCAGTTCCTTATGTAAAATGCACTGAAATGGACAGAATAATTTTTCTGGTAAAGGTATTTTCATACACAAGGGCATTGCATCCAAGACTAAGGATGTTATAACTACTCTGTACTCTACTGTCATCAGACCAACTTTTGCAAGTACCTCACCAGACACCTGCAGCAGCTGGAGAGACCACAGAGGTTTCTCACTAAGAAAATTCAGGGCCTCCGAAACATGTCCTATATGGAAAGACTGAAAGCCTGGTCACTGTACTCTGTACCCTACAAGCTGCCGAGAGGCGATTTGTGCCTGGCCTACAGAGCAGTCTCTGACCTGTCCTAATGGAAATGCTGCACATGCGCAAATTAAATGAGACAAGAGTCACTCGCTCCAGACATCTCAAAGTAGCTTGTGACATTAACCAAACATGTCTGACAGACAGATACAGCTCCCAGAGATTGCCGCTCCTCTGGAATAAACTCCCAATTCATGTGAAGCAGAGCTCCTCAATGATCCTATTCAAGTGCAACCTAGACAACTGGATGGGAGACCGTAAATTCACCCTGGGGTTGGCACCTATGTCCCTCATGGACACAGGCAATCAGTGCTAATCATAGACTTGCTCTGTGAATAACGACCATCTAACCAAGTCAATTAGGGAACACAGGTACTACATGGCTAGGCTTGTAAAGGCCCTAGGACCATTAGCCTACTAACCTCCTACGAACAAGGCATCAGCATCTCCTTTAAGCTATACTGTTATAACTGTAAACACAGAGCAGCACCAACATTGGGGCTTGTAATTACTTTGACCGTCTGTTGGGCATAAAGTACAATTTTGCATCCTTTACTTCACTGGATAAATTTTAGCACAATAAAAAAGTATGCTGACTCCCATCCTAGATCTATGTCATCCAAAAACAGACAAAGAGCAATGGAGGAGCAAAAGGGGGCAGCCACCCTGGGTGCAAAGTTCTAGGAGATGCGATCTGACTGTACATTTTTTGCATTATTTTCTGTATTGGCATTTCTAAATGCTGTTACAGCAAAGCACTTCAGCACCTGTTTTGTAAACTGCTGCAGCAATTCATTTGCTACACATGTAGAAATCAACTATTGCATTTTAAAAGTAGACATCTTTTTTTTTCTCTTCAACTGAAGAGATAAGGTGGTGTGGATCTGGCTTGGAGTGCCAGAAAAATGGAGCATGTCCTTTTATTTACTCTTCGACTGAAGAGCACAGGGGGTGGGGAGCAAGCTTGGGGACTGGCACTGGGCACTAGATAAGCCAGCTATGGCTCTGCAAAACACTCCCTCTTTTCAAGATGTACCTCTTAAATTCCTTTTACCCATTTCTTATGTTTATTTTATACATGCTGTTATATGTTTGTATATACCTTTGATGCTTTTACTTCACCTATTGTAAACGATGTACTTACATTTTTATATTTTACTATTCTATACATATGTAGTACCTGTGGAGCTTTTCTCCCCGGGCCTTATCTGAAAAAGGGCTATGGCTCAGTCGGACTAACCTGGTCAACAAATATCAAATAAAATAAAAATAAATAAAAATGTATTAATCCTCCTAAGTTTTTACTTTAGCAGGCAGAACCAGAAAAAACAGCAAATCAGATGTTGGCTGCTGAGTTTTAGAGGCTGGGAAGAATATAAAACAATACCATAATGAAGAAACAACCTTCTCCAACTGGGTAAGAATATATAATAAGAACCTGATAAAAACAAGTCCACCACTTCATAGCAATGGATTAAAATGCTTTGAAGCATGGACAAAAATAATAAAACTGAATTAACAAAGGTTAACTGCAGTAGTAGTTATAAGTACCTGCCATTTCTCTTCCCCTCAGTAAGTATGGGTTAAAATTAGGTAGCAAAAGTATCTGCAGTATCAGAAGCAGCTACAATGACCTGTGTTGTGTGTTTGAGTTGTAATGATTTGCATTGTATGTGTATTACTGTATTTTTATTATTTATGTATTTCATTATTTATTTAATCACAATAATACAACTGAAGTACACAGTGAAGAAACTGTGTATAATTCCTGGAAACGTGTGTGTGTTATGTGTGTGTGTGTGTGTGTGTGTGTGTGTGTAACAGAGTTTCTATACATGTGTGAGTGTCTGCTTCTACATCTGTGTATATGCGACTGTGCTTGCAGACATTAGTAAATACTTGAGCAACTTATATTGGGGATGTACAATATTTCCTCCAGCAACAATTACATATCCTGCAGCAACTTTGAAACAATAGGCGGAGGACCTATTTTATATAAAAAGTTTTATATAAAAATGGATATACTAATAAAGCAAATGCAAAACAATTTAACAGACAGACCAGTTTCTAAGCTGAATAATGCCAGATAGTGTAGTGGTACAAGGAAATAAGAGACCTTCCATCAGTGGGGTGGCCCTATACCTTCATATTCAGGGTGGCCCTATACCTTCATATTCAGGCCTCACAACACCCCTGGCAGTCTATTTCCTCTGTAATGCCCACCCTGTCAAGCATTATTGCTTCCTTAACATGCATCATCTATTGGGTAATCACTAAAGATGATATCACTTTTAAAGGCTTGCCTCTTCAACCTGAGGTTTTTGACTCCTTGTCCTAGAAGAGTGTAAAATTCCCCAAAAAGTAAGACACAAGTCTTGCTTCCACATATCACAGCCATGTATCTGATATTCAACAAGTAAGGTGTGTATCTGATCTTCAGTGGCAAAAAAAAAAAAAAAGTTTGAAACCAGGGTTACAGTTATCTGCATGGACCCTAGTTCTTTCTACTTCAAGCTATATTTCTGCTGCAGCACAAATTAAGTAAAACAATGAACCAGTCAGAATTTTCACAAATGACACAAAACTACTCTATTCCAATAACTGCATCTTTTTATTTTAACTTTTCACACTATTTGGTGCATTACACGCATAAAGAGAAATTAACACATTGTCACAGACTGCTCTCACATGCACACCTACACACCAAACCACCCAGTTCCCAAAAACCTCAAATGCTATAAGCATTATTACACTGAAGCCATTTCACTCAGCATCTGAGGGGGAAAGAGTGGGCACACAACTAGCACTTCAGCTTTTTCACACAAAGTCCAGTGTGTGGTGTAGCACAGATTGTTACACATACAAGTATGCATTACTGCTAAGAATAGCCTTTCTGCAATGCTTCTTGATGTCCTTGAGAAACAGTGTCTGTGAAGCTGTTACTGCAGCCTGAAGATGTCTGGGTTGCATATGCTCTGGAAAAACCCATCTATAGGCTTCACATCGGTTACTGTGCACAAGTCTCTAAGTATCAATGTACAACATGACACTGTAGTGCATGTACTATGGCTTAACTTTTATGGGATTGGCTGAGGGAAAGGAATAAGTGGACTAGAATATACACACGGGCTCTGCACAACAAAAAGGGAAAACTGTTTTATCATAATCTTCAAAAAATGCTTTAGTTTCACAGAGATACAATCAACTTTACTAAAACTACCTTGTTCTCAGGCAAGACAGGTTTAGTAACCTCCTCAACAGTTAAGTAGGAGGGTGATAGGAAAGAAAGCTAGGAACAGCTGCTCAAAGTACAGCAGTCTACTGCCCCAAAATGAGAAAGCTGCCCTCAAATACCAAGTAGTATATGCAGCTACATATAACTCAAAGGAACCAAGAAACGTGGAAGGTGGACAGCAACTTTGTAAGGATTGTTGCACAAATGCCCTGGAAGCTGCAGCCTCATTCTCCCCTGCAGGCACAATAACATCTGCAATACATCTAGAGGTTTGAAGGACAGATACTGAAATATTTCAGCCTTTTGCACTAAGCAAACTTGTTTTAAATTTTCATTTTTAAATCTACACTACAGTAGAAAGCCAGGCAGTGATTAGACTGGCATTATGGAAAGTTGCAGACGTGGAAGAGATAGCTGTTTGCAAAAGCTGGAATGATGTTCTTGAGGATGTTTTATTCCTCTGAATGTGAATTAATACGCATGGTTGGCCATAAAGAGAGACTGCCCAGCTGTACCAGAGCTTTCACCATCACCTTCGTACTTGCCAAGAGCTGCCAGGCTGTTATTCTGAAACAGAAATAAAGGAGACATTAGTAAAATTCACAGTTTCTATAACTTACGTTTAATTTGATTTAATTATTTCTCTATTGCATGATTTAAGTGAACTGGTCTTTGGTGGACCCTTACCAACAATAATCTTAGCCACAAGAAGGATAAATGCAATACATATTGACAAATTACAGTAGTATATTAACCAGCATGGTTTTGACAGGTGAAAAGAGACCGGGGTAGTCAGAGAAAGCTCATACAGACATGGGGAGAGTGTGCCAACCCCCCACAGATAGTGGCCTGAATTAAAATCTAGAAACTAACAGTTCAAAGCCAAGACTAAGTGCTGTGTCATCAATCTACCCAAGGGTCTACAACAAGTCATGATCAAAGGCAGAAATCTAGTATTAAATTGTTTCTTTTATCAGTTTCATTTCATAAACCAGAAAAACTAAGATGTAGCACTGCAAGTGTTTAAACAGCATCCATTTGCACAACCACTTCATCTCAGTTTTGCCATTTACCATCCACATCCTGTTTTGTTGGAGCTGAGGAGGTAAAGACATACAAGACACATACGGGAACACAGAGTGACATACAAATGGCTTTCGAATCCAGTGCCCACGAAGATGTCATTTTCATTATATATGCATACACAAATATACATATATGTGTGTGTAAATTTTTATTGCCAATAACCTGTCACTTTCATTACAGTCTTACAAAACAAAGAGAAAAAACTGAGATGTCCTGATGATCTACAAGAAAAAAATCAATTTGTGTATTAATTGCCAAAATTAATGCTACTTCAGTTGGCATATAGGAGCAACTAGTACAACTCATTTTTTTGCAACAAAACAGCACTTAAATGGTGTGCGGTACCCTCTTCTGACTGACAGGTCCCAGTAGTAAATCTTCTCTCATGTCTCAGACGCCACTAACACTTCTGCTAATGTACAACTTTATGTTGTCAATAAGCCATCCAAAACACAGAATACAGATTCCTCATAACAATAAGGTTAGACCTGCAACAGATAACTGCATATCCTACAACGAATTCTTTCCTATAAGATATGTAAGCAACTTGGACTTCATGATGTTAGAATCTAAAGAACTCACTTCACCTCCATGGTATTTGTGTATCAGTGCCTTAAAATAAGAGCTATTGCAGCTCAGAGTGGAGTACAAGGTGCAAGGCAGTATACAATACAATAACAGGCATGGGAAGTCTTAAGACTCCCTTGTAATTTAGCACAGAATGTTAAGGCTATGATCTAATGAGCTTCGTCCTGTAAGTTCTGAGTTGGAGCCTGTTAGTTTCCACTTTGTTGTGGTTGGCATAATAGCTAAAGATGTTTACATCTCAAGCACAAGGCACAAGGATAGAGTCTCACCTGAGGAAGCATGACTAAGCTTAAAAGGGCCGACAAACCCATTAGCCTAGTAAAAATCCTATTAACCAATGTAAAAACACCATCACAAACAGCAGTAGGGCATGCACATGGAGTACAGGATGTTTTACTCATGTCACTGCATGCCATACAATGGGGCAGGTCCTCCTGGTTACTGCATAACACAAAAATATGTCAGAACAAAGCACTATAGTGGGCATAAGAAGTCTTCAGACCAAAACTGGGAGGATCAAAAAAAAGTCTAAATAATTAAATGTAGATGTATTTAACATTTGTTTACCAGGAAAGTCCGACTTGGAACAAAGCCAATTTTCAAATGAGGCCTGGGTACAAATGCTCCAGATGCATGTCTTTACAACATGGGAGGAAACTGGCTCCAAATGGACAGAACCCACACGAACACAGGGAGGACATGCAGACTCTGCACAAAACGCACCCCAGCTGAGAATCAAACCGGAGAACCACTTGCCATGAGGCAACAACACAACCACTGCACCACTGCGCTGTGTGCTACTCCTCTCAGATCTGACCAGGCATTTGTTATTCTTAGAACTTACACTTCATCGAGTGTAACACCTTCTCTAGTTTGGGAGTTATCCAGGACGAAATCAATCCACAGAGAGCATGTTTATTTGTGAAATGGCTAAACGACTGGTCAAAGCACCATTTTTTTACCATGGCACAAGCCAGGGGCAAAAAAACAAAAACAAAAAAAACTCTTGCAACAAACATACACCGAGCTGGTGGCACAAAATAAACTACAGAGAAAGTTGACAGACTAATGTGATACTAAAGTATTCACGATTAGAAAGCCTTATAGTACGGAAGTTTATCTATACCGGTTTAGTAAAGAAAGTTGGAGATTACTTTACCTAGTTATAAGAATTTAGCAAAGAAGTTGCAGTAAAACCCAACTCAAGAAATACAAAAATTTGAAATGTAGCAAATGCACTATTAAACAGTTAATAATGTTCATTTCAGTTGTGTTGATGTATTTCCTTACCTCTGATATCAAACATTTATTGCTTCAGTTCTCATGTTTTGTAGCTTTTGCTACTAAACTAGCAATTTTATGCTGGGTTTGCTTACACTTTTTCATACTATTAACCCGTGATGAATGTGGTACTCTAGTCTGAATTTAGGCAAGTGTTCAAAAATTCCTGAAATACATTTTAATATCAGCAACTTTACTAAAATAGTATAAAGATCCAAAATGCATATCATAAATTCCAGGATATATCTGTTTTCATTACTGTAGATCTGAAGGGATAGGTATGTGGCTGTGTCTCAGTCATTGCAAAAGAACACCTAAAAGCTAGAAAGGAAGAAATCAACTAGAAAATACTCAGGAAATAATTTAGTCGCTGCCACTGAACATGAAGTTATAGGAATCCAGAAATAATTTAGTCGCTGCCACTGAACATGAAGTTATAGGAATCCACCATACTTAGTCTAGGTCACCTACAGTGCACAAAGATTTCCTGACTAAACTACAGGATGCAAAATTTCATGAAAATATAATCGTGGAGGAGTTTAACTGCCCAGATACCGATTAGTACTTGTCATTTGACTGATGTCAAGTTATCTGAAGGCCAGTTCTGCAAATGTTGCACCAAAAACACACAACTGTAGAAAAAAAGGAATACTCCACTGCCACTAAAGAGACTTTGGTGTAGGTATATTTAAGTTCAAAGGTATAGGGGTGTACCGATTTCAAAAAGTTTTACTTTGAGGTTCAGAGAAAGTGATTTCAGTGAGAATTTTTAGGAGCTGAGTTATACAGTGCTGATCAACTGAAGTGAATCCACACTAACGGTAAATTATTCACATATAAATATGCCCTCAGATCAAACTAGGGTATGGCAATCTCTCTCTCGTTTTTTTGCTCCCTCAAAGAACTTGCCCAAAACATCAGTAACAACCCCACATCAGAGAACATGGGATCTGGGAGGAGAGTACTGTGGTTCTGGCCTGGGAGTCCAAATGAGCTCTGTGCTCCCTAGAAGACAGTCATGTCAGGAAGCAGGTCAGCTTGCTGGTTCTTGGGGGGCAGACTATCTCCGCCCACTAGGAGCAAACCCCTTCCCTTCAGTATCTCTGCTGGGCCATGACCACAGTCCCTCAAGTAGAAGCATGCTTCTTCATGTCAGCTTCCTCTCACCTTACCAGTGTTAATCACTATGACTGAGCAAGCTTGGCTGGCTTGTTCTCCACAGGGTTATCACCTCATGCTCCTGCTAGGTATCTCCCTATATTGTAACCCAAGCTGGCTGTCCCCTCTCCTCAATTATGGGTAAGCAGGCAACAGCTGCACATTCCCATTCACTGCCACCAGCTCCTACATGTGTCCAAACCACTAATCAAAGTCAGGTCACCTACACAATAGTCAGGGCTTTATCCCTCTATGCCATGGAGCTGGCTTACACATCAAGATGGCAATTTGTGTGATATTATACTGATATTACACCTATGACATTCCTTCTTCCCACCCATGGTTAGATCATGATACCATTATCTTCAGCCTAACAATAGTAACATCAAACTTGTTAATTAATAAAGCATCAATCCACGGCTTTTTTTAATTGTTTCTTTCCCCCATGCCTGGAGAACATCAAGTTAACCCAAACATACTCCATCAATTTATTTCCCTATTATTGGGGAATTACCTCAGTAAAGTATGGGGGTGAGAGTCCTCCACAGGGGTGGTCATTCAGGTGGCCCTGAGTGTTGCTTGTATCCTTGCCAGCATCTCAACAATTATGGTGTATGTATAGCCAACCCCACACCTAGTTGGGAGGATAAACTACCCACACTGTCACAGGGATCCACAATGCATTTCTGCTTTGGGAGCATCTTAAATGCTTGCTAATGACGACTACCATCAGAGGGTGGCTTGGTGAGCCACAAGCCCATTAGCAGGATGTGTACTGCAATATAACCTCTCGAGGGACTGCAGCTGTATGCATTATGCTCTGCATCCTCCTAGCCGCTAAAGCTTTATCCTATTTTATACATCTTCTTCCTCCACCCAAGCCTTGTATATATCATAGCACTGAAACCAGTGTCCAGTTCCTGTGAATTTTCATTATTATTCAGTTCCAAGGGTACCATCTTATCAATACACTAACATCCAAATCAAGTGGTCCATTACAGTCTTCGTACTTTCAATATCTTTTGTACTTGCTCACTTCAGTCTGTATCATGCTCCTTCTTTGCTCAACACATCTTATAGACCTGTCAGGCCAACCAACTTCTGTTACTCCACATTTTCTGGTGTGAAGATTTAAGGAAAGGAATTAAAATATTATCCTCTCCTCCAGTCTACAGAAACAGTTGAGGGTATCAGTCCTAGACTACAATACTAATAGGAAAGGTACTGGGAACCATCATGTTCTGCTCCTAAAAAAGTAGGTAGGAAAAAAAGCTGGGCATGCTAGGTAGATTAAGCAGCTTTTTTCCAATGTAAACACAGTTTTTAATGGCAGGAAGAGAGGAAAACAGTTTCTATTTAATAACAAAAAGCTGTCATGCAATGTCAGTGACAATGAAGGCTTTAGTGTAGACATGTGAGTTACTAAAATATCAAGACCCCTCCCCAACACACACACACACACACACACACACACACACACACACACACACACACACACACACACACACACACACACACACACACACACACACACACACACCTACCTTTTATCACATGAAAAAGAAAAAAGTGCTTTGGATTACCTGTGCACGTTTCACAAACTCTTCTGTGGCAGCAGACTCATTCTCCTTCTGACCACGCCAGGCATTGAGAGCAGAAGCCTGTAAAGCACGGCCATATGAAAAGGTTAGTGCCCATGGTTTGGGCAATGGGCAGTTGTTAATTGCATTAAGGTTAATGGATGCCTCTTCTTCACTCTGACCTCCTGACAGGAAAGTTACACCTAGAAGTTTGGGAAGGGGAGAGAGAAAAAAGTGAATACATCAACGGAAGTCTCAAGTCTGCCTTATTTAATTTTTGATATTTAAAATATTACCAGTAATCAAATACATTTGTGTTACTGAAAAAAGTAAGATTACAAAACAGATCTCCAAAAGAAATCATAAGTTCATGTAGCTTGTTCACTAGATCAACCTTGGTGTTTTTTCTGTAAATGGTGGCACTGTTCTATAGTTTAAGGAAGGTAAAACTATTGTGCTGATCTCTCCATAATGGAATATAGTAGTTATGTTGTGATGTAGCACAAAGAAAGCAGTACAACTGCAGCTGCCTGATCTAATTAATGAAGACAATGCCCTGGAACAATTAGTCAAGAGTATTCACTATAGGGGAATAATATAGTGGATCTTCATTATTAATATAGGAGCATCATGCACCATCCCCTGCATATCTTCAACACTTGTTAGGTCTGCCCATAAAGCAGGCTTCTTCAAAATAAATTGAAACCAGAGATACTCTCCACCCAAGGTAACTTTAGAAATTTCTATAAGACAAACTTACTTCTAAGTGATACACTGGCAAACTTCAAATCCCCACCAAACCCAGTTAACTCCACTGAATACATGGAAACGTACACCATCACACTATACCAGCATGTAAACAGATGCAGAGATGCAGCTGTACCTTGTAGTAACAAGTGCAGGGCAAACCCCAGAAACAAACCTATATGGTAGAACAATAATATCAACAAGCTTTATATATATATATATATATATATATATATATATATATATATATATATATATAGATATATATATACATATAGATCTACACACACAAAGTAATTCCCAGAATGTTAGAGACCATGTCACTGAAATATACTCAGGAGATTAATAAAATCCACCAAAGCCAAGTCTGAGACTAAAATAGATAACCAAGCCAAAGACAATCACAAGGCATGTTTTATTTAGGTTTGTAATCTCAAAAGCACACTGTAGCAGTGTGCTGAGCTGACTATGACCAATGTTACCTACACTGAGGCTGGAGATATAGCAAACCTAGTGGCCAATAAATTTATCTCTAACTTTACCCCCCTCTGTCTGTCCCACAAAGTATACCTGAAACTGGCTCATTTCCAGCTATCACACAAGACCAAGTCCTAAAAGTGCTATCAAAAACTAAAAAAACTACTGATGGCTCATGACAATATCCCTAAATGCATGTTAAATAGCATGAAGCATGATACACCCGCACCCCTAACAACAATGTTAGAGCTCAGCCTCCATATAGCTTGTGCGCCAAGCAAATGGAGAACAGCTACAATCATTTCCCTGCATAAGGGAGGAACTTCCACAGACCCAGACAATTACTGACCAGCCTCAAATGCAAAGCCATGGAAAAGACATATTATGGAACTAATCAATCAGGACCTCCAAACAATTTTAGATTCAGCAAGGGCAGGTCATGCTTACTCAACCTGGTGGATTTTTTTTTTTTTAAAGGTCATCACAAAATGGTACATACCGCATACCTCGACTTGGTCAACGCTTCTGACATGATTCCCCACTTAGGCATAATAGAAAAGTTAAATAAACTAGGAATAACCCCCAATGTCACACAGTGGATTGCCAACTGGCTGACAGATAGGATGCAAGACATCAAAATAGGGGAAATTAACTCTACAAAGAGACCAGTCATCAGTGAAGTCCCCCACGGTTCTTGTTGGGACCTCTACTGTTTGGCATCTACTTTTCTGAAGTAAAACCAGTATCAAAGGACTCTGGCTGACTAAGTTTCAGCTTATAAGCTAGGAGCAGTCAATGAATTCCCAAATGACTTAGCCATCCTGAAGGGAGGTTTGTCCCAAATAAAGAACTGGTGCCAAAATCATGGACCGAAATTAAATGCCAAAAAATGCATTACTGTATCCTTTTGGAAGCCATCTATCCCAGGGAACTACCACATTGACAATACACCCCCAAGAGTTGACCTAGTTGTTTGGGATTTGGGAACTTGTAGGACAATGACAACTTTTGACTAACATTTGTCCATTGTACAAAAGTCCTATATTGCACATCTTATAAACAAAGGGATTGTGTCTAGATCTAGGGATGTTACCCCCTCCTTTACTCATCCCTCATTAGGCCAATCACTGAATATAATGTGCCCTCCTTTGGTAAATACCTGTCCAGACACAAGCAACAACTGGAATACAAACAAATATACCTACCTAAAAGAATACAAGGTCTAAACAACATGCCCTACATGGACCGACTCAAAGTCCTGTTACCACACTTGGTATCCTAAAGACTGCTACGAGATGACCTGTGTCTGACATACAAGGCATCCTCTTACCCAATAATGATAGATTTTAATGCACATCAGCAAAACAAATGGCATCAGAAATATTTGGTCTAGGGATATAAACCTCTTCTGCAATATTAACAGAATGATTTGGAGGGGCAGGTATATCTCATACAGGATACCGCTGCTCTGGAGCAGACTCCCCATATACATAAAACAAAGTTAATCCCCGACCATATTCAAGCACAACTTGGATCTATAGATGGGAAACACATAATTTACCCCAAGCCTGCCTCCTGTACTACTACTTCTACATTGAGGACAGTTGCATCAACATCTGGGGACAGCTACAGACAAATGTAATAACAAAGTCCTGTACTTTTTAAATGGCTGTGTCACAATGCTGTGGCAATGCCTGGGGATTACGTTTCTGCCCTGGAGCTAAACCACTCGGGGACAAGTGCTGCAATGCTCCTGTGCTGTTTACAAGAAGTGATATCGTCATGCAGATTTATTAGGTTTAGGGACCGTAAAAATATCACGCAACTAGACTCTCTGGTGACAACAGTACAGTTTTGTGGTTCTATAATTTGGGGAAATGGTGCCACAGTGAAAATATACAGTCTGGGGATGATATAAGCATGTTGTTTTATTGTCTGAGGATCATGGTGACATCATCATTGCATTGCACTACTTGAAGATACTGACACCCCTTTGCTGTACTATACAGGGATATTACTGAACTCTTTGAGGACGCTACTGTAAGGTACTGTTGGGGATGTTGGTACCACCATGCTACTGCACATTACAGAGAGTTATGGTTTATGCTACTGTACTGTTTACAGACAGCATAGCTGCCACGTCAATATACTGTTTGGGTATGGTATCACCATACTTCTATGTCACATAAGGATGGAATTACTACTTGGAGAAATGAACAGATTGTGTTACTATACTGCTGAAGGATAGTCACACCATACTTTTTAATATTTATTGATCTCTAGCTAGGCATATTCCATGAATTTAACCTCACTTAAGCCACTCATGCTATTTTATTACAGAGTCAGAGGCATCCATCCTAGCAAAACACCTACAGTGTCATGACCACATTTGGCAACATACTTAACTTTAGGGTGGCCTGAAACAACAGCTAGTTCATTTGCTTTGAGGCTGGAACTAAAATTGCCTGTCATACATCAGCCATCTAATTAATAATGCCCCTTTTGTACTGGAACATATGGATTTGGCAGTCAACTGCAAATGTATATATTTTTTTCCAAAATCATTCATGGATATGGCTCTTTTTATCAATGGGCAGCATGCGATTTGCTGGCACCAGCTTGGGGACACCAGGTGCTTGTTTAGGTATTTAAATGTATCCTCCATATTACAAAAATGATCTGGCTTTCTGGGTGGTGGCGCCATGTTCTAGAAGGATGCTCTCAAGGCATCCTCAAAAAACTGGATCACTACAGGTTTAGGTTCCCTGATGTCCAAAAGCACTAAATATGTTTTGACGCAGTAATAGTTGATGTTCACCGTGTTACACTGCTGCAGTCATTACACTTGGGTTATCCTGCCGTCAGGCGGTCCCGCAGTCGGCCAGAGTTCCAAAGTCTTGGTCCGGCATCGGTTGCTGTCGCTTCTTCCCTGACGTCAGTGCTCCAGGGGTATATAGGATGCATCCGATGCCATTTTCTTCAGTCTTTCTTGCCGCGCGGTGCCCGAAGCAGAAGCAGTTCGCAAGTGCCAGTCAGCCAACTCCTGAGATTTTCAAAGACAAATTTCAGATCCGAAGTCTTCAATAAAGCTAAGTACCCCATTGGGGAACCTTTTTTCTTGCCTCAGTCTGATGTCGGAAAAAGTTAATAATTGTATTTCTTGTGGGAAGCAAATACCTCATAAGGACTTCCACTCTTACTGTATTCCATGCCTAGGCCCTGATCACGACGTCACTAGTTGTCGGTTTTGTGCTAGATTTAACAAACACACTATAAAAAGATGTTTTGATTTTGCTTTACACTACTTTGGCCGAAGGTTCAATTATACTATGCCGTCGGATCAACTGATGACCGCAATACCGAAAAAACGCAAGGACAAGGATAAAGACAGACATCCGAGGTCCAAAACAGATGACGAAACCTCTTCTAGGCCAGTCGCCGGTTCTCAGTGAGGCACTTTCGCAGCCCCTGACACCCGCTACCTCAGAGCCACAGGCCGCCTCTGACTAGGCCTCTGGAAACTCAAGATATTGGGCCTACAGAAACTAATCCCTCAGATGGGTCCAGAACTGCTGTGCAGGCATTGGGTTCTGATTGTGTTTTCAGACCTTCACAACTTACCATTAAAACAACAGCCAAGACAAAAGTACCATTAAAGACAAAGAAACAAGTACAGCATTCTCCTGGTCAGTCCTCCATGCCTAAGAAACAGATGCTTAAAATGGCCGAAGACCTCATTACTCTAATCAGGGGTTCCCATCCCCCTCCTGAGAAAAGGCCTAGGCAGGATACAGACTATGATTCCTCTGATCAGGTTTCCATTTCCTCAGATTCCTCTGATCAGGTTTCCATTTCCTCAGATTCCTCTTCAGACCAGGGATACTCTCTACCCCCCTATGAGGACTCTGATGCTGAAAAATCTATCCCTTCAGCCTCTCCTCCTGAGGATTATTCTTTTGGGGAAACTTTATATACCATGAGGGAGCATTTCCATTGGGAAAGTCAGGATTACTCAGAATCCAAGAAAAGGCGCAGGGATTTCCTTTTATTGCCTCAGCACAGGCCTCTGGCTATTCCGTCTGTGCTAGATATTGTGGATGATGTGTTCTCTGAATCCAGCTTATCTCCTGATTCTTTGCCCCCTGCACCAGCCAAGTGAGATAAGTACTACAGAGTCCCTGAGTCTCAAGTTTCTTTATAAAAACCCTTCTGCTGATCCAGAAACTATTTCCCAGGGTCCAAAAGGGGTTAAGGCTTCCATTGCAAAAAATCCAGTACCCTCTGACAGAGATTCCAGAGCTTTGGATAGATGGGGGAAGAAAGTATACACTTCTGCAACTTTAGCAGTAAGAGCTTTAAATTGCCAGTTTCACATGCTTAAGTACCAACAATATTTAATGGCTCAGTTAAAACAGAAAATGCTTGCAAGCTCAGAAGCTCCTGATTGTAAAGAAATGCAGGATTTATTGCATGCAGTTGAACAGGTGGGAAAACATACTCTGCAATGTGGTTTTGATTCTTTAGAGGCCTCTTGTAGAGCCGCATTTACAGGTTCTGTGATTCAAAGACATGCTTGGTTAAAAGAACAGAGTTTACCTGATCATGTTAAGGCAAAATTATTGGATGCTCCTTTACAGCATGATACCTTGTTTGGTGTTAAGGCAGAAGAGGTGTTAAAGAAAATGGAGGCTAAAGCTAAAGCTATGCAATCAGATCCTGCACAGTCAGCTCAAAACCCTAAACCTGGCTGCATGGCAGATTCATTAGTCAAAAAGGCAACACCTCTCTCTAAAGCTGTTATGGATGTCATTTTGGAGGCCAGGAGGCCTAGCACCAGGAAAGCTTACTCAGAAAAATGGAAGAGATTCTGCACCTGGAACCAGGCTCAAAGCCTTGACCCTCTTGTTCCAAACATTCCTCAGATTTTACAATACTTAACTGAGATGCTGGATAGAGGCCTATCCTTCTCATCAATTAAGATCCACGCCTCTGCCATTTCAGCACATTACAACACGGATCCTCCTTTATTCTCTCATCCCTTGCTAAAGCAGTACCTCAGAGGAGCTAAAAACATAAGACCACCCCGGAGAGCACCAACACCAACTTGGGACCTCAATTTCGTTTTGGAAAAACTAACCCTGCCACCTTTTGAACCAGCCAGTACAGCCGATCTAAAATTTTTATCATGGAAAACAGCTCTGCTCCTGGCAGTAACTTCAGCACGAAGAGTCTCAGAGCTACGGGCATTAATGGCAGTGGAACCTTTTATAATTTTTCATCAGGACAGGGTTTCTTTAAGGACAAACCCTACCTTTATGCCAAAGGTAGCATCTAGTGTGGCTCTTAACCAAACCATTCATTTGCCAACTTTTTATCCAAACCCCCAGAATAAAGGGGAGAAACTTCTGCATTCTTTGGACATACACAGACAGCTATGCTTCTACTTGGAAAAAACAAAAGCTTTCAGGAAAACTGAGCAACTGTTTGTAGCATATGCTGCAAGATCACAGGGCAAGGCTATCTCAATGCAGACTATATCCAAATGGATAGGACACTGTACTCGTTACTGCTACACACAGCATGGAAAATCAGTCCCAAATAACATTAGGCCACATTCCACCACGGCAACAGCCACTTCAATAACCTTTCTCAGAGGAGTACCTACCAAGGAAATTTTGGAGGCTGCAACTTGGAGTTCAGTGCACACCTTTACCAAGCATTACTACCTGCCTCTTTACTCTAAATCCAGATCAGGATTTGCCACTGCAGTTCTGCAGGGCCTCATAGCCAATCCTAACTCTTTATAGGCCAGCCACCCAACCTTAGCTTTGGGATTCTACCCAAGTGTAATGACTGCAGCAGTGTAACACGATGAACATAGTACAGTTTTGTACCTACCATAAATGTAGATGTTCGAGTGTTCACACTGCTGCAGTCCAGGTTACCCTCCCTCCATACCCTCTGAACTAGCTGGACTTATCTATACCCTTCTATCCTATACAATCTTGGTGGTGTATTTGCTTGTAACTGAAGGTATTGTTTTTATTTTATATGTATACTTTTTATTAGCAATATATTTTGCCTACCTACTTGGGGGCACCTGACATCTGGGGCAAGAAAAACTGAAGAAAATGGTGTTGGATGCATCTTATATACCCTTGGTGCACTGACTTCAGGGAAGAAGCGACAGCAACCGACGCCGGACCAAGACTTTGGAACTCTGGCCGACTGCAGGACCGCCTGATGGCAGGATAACCCAAGTGTAATGACTGCAGCAGTGTGAACACTCAAACATCTAAGTTTATGGTAGGTACAAAATTGTACTTTTTGTTCTCCGCTTACAATGTTTTGGCATTAAACAACAGAGGTTTCCTCAGATTGGAGGTGGGAAGTTTGGAGACTGATTCCTCATCATTAGTCTCATCTCAGCTGAGAAGAATAAGTGGGATCCTCCCTTTCCTCAATGCCCGAGTCAGATGGATCACATTGGTGACATCTCTTTTTGTTAGTGGTAGATGTCATAACAGAGTTAGATGCTTATGATAAGAGTTGAGTAGACATGAACCCTCAGCTTGAAAACAAACAGAGAAAAAAAAATCATTTATACTGTTTTTTTTTTTTTTTGGTAAAATTCAGTTACTGGCTATTAAGTACACTACCTGGTACCACCAAAGATTTGGAGAACCTGAAAGAAAATCAACCAGAAAAGATGAAGAGAAAACACTGTCTGGGAAGGATTTTGCATCTATTCAATGTTAGTTCAAGAGATGGCTTAAAGTAATTTAGAGGAAAAAGTACATCAAATGTACTCAGAGGTGATTAAAATAAATGAAATACTGAAGAAAGATATCAAATCAAATAACAAAAGGCTGGAAAAATAGAAGAAGCTTTAACTGACTGTTCAGATGAACTGATAAATCTCCAAAAATCAGAGGACAAAATGAAAAAAATGGAAGAGTATGACACTTTCTCAAGAAAGATGGTTGTTAGAGGGCAGTGCACACAGAAAAACCTGAGATTTTCTGCTGAACCTGAGAAACTGGAAGGAACAGACTGTATTAATTTTATGAAAAGACAAATAAGCAACTGGACTGGTGTTCCACAGCAGGATTTGTTAACTGAAAGGGAACATCGAGTGTATGCTCAAAACCTTGCCATGAGAAAGCAGCCAAGACCTACATTAGTAAAGATGTAATAATTCAAGGAGAAAGAGTTGATCCCGACAAAACTGTGGAAGAAAGGAAAAGTATTAAAACTTGGAGACAGCAGAGTGTTTGTGGAAAATGATTATATATTGTACACCAGGCAGAAGAAAAGCAAATTTATCCCAGCAATCAGGGAATGTTGAGAGGCAGGTGTGATATTCAAACTGCTGTATCCAGCTGTCTTCAGAGTATTTTTTTCACGAGAATCAAAGACCTCTTTTGAAGCAGAACAGGCTATGGAGAAAAATGAAACAGTTTATCCAACAAAACGTGAACCAGAAAGCAGAAGGGGATTCTGCTTCTCATTCTTTTGACAACAGAGTTCATAGACAGACTTTGCTATTAAAACATTTTCCAATGCTTCAAAAGAAAATGTTTGAGACAGAAAAAAGCACAGAAGTTGTCTAGAATTAGGAATACCTTGGACCTGAACCTTGGAGATGGAGATGATCAGGAGGAAGACCAGCAATACTGAAATTAGTGAACAAATGTGAGATTATAAAGCACCAGTCACATTGGTGAAATATGGCTTTGTAAAATAAAAGTGGCTGAGAAGACTGAACTTTTGCTGACTTTAATGTCTTTAATGTTTACAAGGATACTAAAGGGGAAAAAGTAACTAAGTAAAGCAATTTTTGTTCTCATCAGTTTTTGTATAAAACATGTATAGTGTGCAGTCAAGGGTATTTAAAAATGGCTTTAATACAGAATATACTATTCTCAGTAATACACAGAAGGCTCAGAGACCAGATTTGCCCATGGTTGACAACATCTATTAAAAACATATGAAGCAAACAGGCACTGCAAGGACAAAATGGAAAAAAATTCATTGCATCGGCAAACTCACCAAAGACATCTAGAACATAGGAAGGAAACTAGAACAGTCACCAATTCAGCTAAGGTTACCTATTTCAGAATAAGACAGAAAGCTCTTTCATCATCCCAGTGACATTTCTGGAAAGCAATAAAACTAAAAGGCCAAATGAAGTTACTGCCCTATAACTATATCCTTTTACAGACTACTGTTCCACATTTTACTTTAAAAAGGTAACAGTCAAAGAAACCAAAGCACAACTATCAAAATTACTACAGGCAACAAAAAATTCAGAGAGGTACTGTGACGATATGAGACCTAAAATCAGGGCATGTAAGTAGGGAACCCGTAAAGATCATGCAGATTTTTGCCGAATATTAAAGACCTACATAAAGTTCAGGAGGTCTGGAGAAATACAGAACTTTTTAAGGGGATTAGAACTCCCCAGTTTCATTCAAGAAAAAAAGGAATTAATAAGTTGGCTGATTAATGAACAGTTGAAAAAGTACTTAGGGGCATTAAAGAACAGAAAGACCACAGGGAGCAATGGTCTGCCTAATGAGGTATGGTACCAGATACAACAGTAGCATATTGGTGCAACTTATTTAATTAGCTAAAGCAGGAGAATGGGAACCCATGATCATGGAAAGGGGGCATACTGATAGTTACACCAAAAGAAGGAAGGGACCCCATGTAATCTAGTATTAAACTACTATTATAAATTATTTGTGGCAGTACTGGCAAATAGATTAGCAATCATCCTTTCAAGAATCATTGACTGCAACCAGACTGGGTATATTAATGGGAGAAAAGTAGTTGACAACATCACAAGGACTAGTGATACATGACAGTGGCAGATAGAACCAGGACCAGCAAGAAAAAAAAAACACTGCATGGCTTCAAAGCAAGCAAAAATGAAATATCTTCTGGAAGATGTCATCTTTATTCACTATTGCGGCACAAGATATTCTTTAAGGAATACGAATCTTTTGTTAGAACTTTCTGTTGCTTATCTCCTTGCACTACTCAATATCAATAATCATTGACAAAATAAGAAATTGTTTCTCCTATAAATATTGTAAATGTTTACATTTTAATATAAGCTCTAAATGCCTTCTGTGTTTTAGCAGTGCCTTGCAGGTACAGTAATTTGATGTTTGCTATTGTGCTATTGTTTTCTCAGTTTTACTTACTTACTTGTGTACTTAATTATTGCAATCAGATAACCAGGTAAGGGCTGGTCAAGTGATCCATTTCAGTCATGATAGATGCTCGATAGGCACAACAATACAAAGCAAATGCAGCAAGCCTCATGTAACAAAAAATATCTTGCTGTGACACTTGATTAAAAATAACAGTACAAATAGTGGTCCATGGGTTCCCATCTTCATCTTTAATGGAGGTCACTATGTTCCAGTCTCTTGCCATTAAAGCTAATACCTGTTAATGCTCAACTAATTAATGTGGACAGTATTATCATTGAAATGAACTGAGATGGTTAAAGTGTCAAGTGTAATACCAAGATATTTTTTATGTTACATTAGGCTTGCTGCCTTTGCTTTGTATTGTTGTTCCTATGGGACATGATTTATTGCTGTAAAGGGTCACTTGACCAGCCCTTACCATATAGCTGAAATGAGGTTGTTGGGTTTTATCAAACTATCTTTTGCCAGTCTGTGTTAACATCTCTTAGCAAGATGGTTTCCAGTCTTATGTTCACAGGTTCATAGGTTGGTACTAGGCTATCGGCCCTACGGCCTATACAAGCCTAGCCATAACAATTCCCTGGATATTTCTTCCCACAATATTTACTTCCCTGGACCCCTGTCTAGCACGGCGACTGACGTGATCCCCAGGGTGAATTTCCCATCTCCCATCCAATCATCAAGGTTCCTTTTGAGAAGCACCAAGGAGGTGTACTGCTCGACATGTATGGGCAGCCTATTCCAGAGTATGGAGAGTCTCTGGGTCAGGAAAGTACAGTTGTGTTCACTTACCATAAATGTAGATGTTCGAGTGTATTCACTGTTGCAGTCATTACATTTGGGTAATCTGCTGGCAGGTCGCCCTCAATCGGCCTGATTAACAAAGTCTTGGGTCCTGCATTGGTTGCTGTCCCTTCTTCCATGACGTCAGGTCGTCAGGGGTATAAAACATGCAGCCGACACCATTTTCATCCGTTTTTCTTGCCCCACATGTCAGGTGCCCCTCAAATGGGGAGCAAAAATATATATATGCATGTAAATTAGAACACAAAAAATATACCTCCAAATAAAAGCAAATACAACAAAAAGGCTTTTGAGCATAGTAACAGAAAGAAGAGGTATAAAAAGAGAAAAGTAGGGGGCTGGCGGGTGGGTAACCAGGACTGCAACAGTGAATACACTTGAACATCTACATTTATGGTAAGTGTACACAACTGTACTATGTTCTTCATCTTTCACTGCTGCAGTCATTACATTTGGATAGAATCCCAAAGCTATGGTTGGGAGGATGGACTTATACAGCATTGGGAGCAGCTATAAGGCCCTGCAGAACAGCAGTGGCAAAGCCTGCTCTGGATTTAGAGGAGAGAGGTAAACGGTAATGCTTGGTGAACGTATGCACTGAGCTCCAGGAAGCAGCTTCTAGAATGTCTCTGGTAGGAACCCCTCTGAGAAAGGCTGCAGAAGTAGATGCAGCCCTGGTCGAATGGGATCTGATCCCCTTGGGGACAGGTTTACCATGATGCATGTAGCAGAAACGAATGCAATGGCTAATCCATTTTGAAATTGTCTGCTTTGAGATAGCCTTTCCCTCTGCCCCTGCAGCAAATGCCACCAGTAGTTTCTCAGATTTTCTTAGAGATTTTGTCCTGTTCAGGTAGAATCTTAGTTGTCTGTGTGCATCCAATGAATGCAGAATCCACTCCCCCTTGTTATGTGGATTTGGGAAAAAAGTTGGCAGATGAATGGTCTGATTAAGAGCCACACTAGATACCACTTTAGACAAAGGATGGATTGGTCCTGAGCGCTACCCTGTCCGGGTAGAAAATAATGAAAGGCTCCACTGCCATGAGAGCCTGTAGTTCTGAGATCCTTCTAGCTGAAGTGATTGCTAAAAGAAAAGCTGTCTTCCAAGAGAGAAATTTTATGTCCGCAGTAGCAGCTGGCTCAAATGGAGGCAGGGTAAGTTTTTCCAACACAAAATTGAGGTTCCATGTAGGAGTTTGTGCTCTCCTGGGAGGTCTTAAATTTTTGGCCCCTCTGAGATACTGCTTTAGCAGGGGATGAGAAAAGAGGGGAGGCTCTGTGTTGTAGTGAGCTGAAATGGCAGAGGAGTGGATTTTTATGGAAGAGAAAGATATGCCCTTGTGAAGCATCTCAGTTAAATATTGTAGAATCTGAGGAATACTGGGCATTTCTGTGCTTATTCCTTGTGCCTGATTCCAGGCACAGAATCTTTTCCATTTATCAGCATAATATTTTCTAGTACTAGGCCTTCTAGCCTCCAAAATGACATCCATGACAGGTTTGCTGAGAGATGTAACTGGTGAAATTAGTTGATTAGCCATGCTGCAAGATTCAAAGTTTGGAGCCGAGTGTGTAGAATTTGAAAGTTCTGCTGAGACAGTAGATAAGGTGTCTGAGGCAGGTATCACGAAGGAAGGTGTGACATATTGCAAAGGAGCTGGTACCAGTGCTGGCGAGGCCAGTCTGGAGCAATCAGAATCATTTTTGGTTTTTCCTGTCTGACTTTTAGTAATACCTTGGAGAGCAAAGGCAGAGGGGGAAAAGCATAGACTGATAGGTTTTCCCAGCTGAGGGATAGAGCAGCCACTTTCCAGGCTTTTTTGTGATAGATCTTTTTGCCTCACCCCAAAACTATGTCTGGGCTCCCCCATTTGCGTGTCAACATGCTGAAGATTTGCGGATCCAGTTTCCATTCGTGTGGGTCCATAAGATTTCTGCTTAGTTCGTCTGCCAGAGTATTTTGCTTTCCTGGCAGGAATTGAGCTTGTAGATGTATTTGGTAAGTGAAGGCTGTGTTCCACAAGGCCATGGCTAGTCTGCAGAGGGAGTAGGAATGGGTACCCCCCCCTTGTTTATGTACCACATGACTGTGGTGTTGTCCGTCTTTATCAGTAGTTGTCCTGGATGAAGAAAGTCCCTGAAAACTGTCAGAGTATTCTGTACAGCTAGCATCTCTTTCTGGTTGATATGAAGGTGCATTTGATTTGGGCTCCATTCGCCCTGAATGCATCTCCCTGCCAGATGCACCCCCCAAGCATAGTCTGATGTGTCTGTAGTCAGGGTTTGGGTGGCAGGGGGTGGAATGAAAGACAGTCCCTTGTTTTGGTGACAGGCCTCTGCCCACCATAGGAACTCTTGCTGCAGGCAAGGAATGATAGGAATTATTGTTTCCAGGTTGTGACAATGTTGACTCCATAAGCTTTTTAGGTACCATTGAAGTTTCCTCATATGCAGTCTTGCATATGGAATTAGAAGAATGCAGTAAGCCATGAACCCCAAGGCCTGCAGAATTTGTCTTGCAGATAACTGTGTTTTTGAGGCCACTTGTTTGAAGTAAGTCATTAATTGGATTGTTTGCCTGGCGTGAGGTAAGCCATCTGGGCAGTTGTATTCAAGCTTACACCCAAGAATGTAATTTTTTGAGAGGGCACCAGTTGCGATTTCTTTTCGTTTATGGTGTACCCTAGGCAAGTTAGAAGCCTTTTTACAAACGTGAGATGCTGTAGAAGAGTGTCCATGTTTTCTGCCTGAATTAGACAATCGTCCAGATAAGGATAAATTTGAATGTTTCTTTGTCTGAAAAATGCAATTACTGGTGCCAGGCACTTTGTGAAGACCCTGGGAGCAGTAGACAAGCCAAAGGGCAGTGCAGAGAACTGGTAATGCAAATAGCTTGCTTTGAAGTGGAGGTATCTTCTGCAAGATTCCCTGATTGGGATATGCAGGTAAGCCTCTTTCAAGTCTAGAGTTACCAACCAGGCATCCTTGCCTAGCATAGGCAGTAACTTTTGTAGAGTCAGCATCTTGAATTTTGGAATGTCCAGGAAAGTATTTAGAATCGATAAGTCCAGAATTGTACGCCATGATTTGTCTTTTCTGGGTACCAGGAAAAGTCCTGCATAAAAACCTTGTCCCTTTTCCTTTTCTGGTACTGGCTGAATAACCCCCATATTCATGCGGGACATAACTTGTTTCTGGGTCTCTGCCCACTGATTTGGAGGCAGATATGGCCATCCGTTTGGAATTGGCAACGTATGGAAATGAAATCTGTATCCCTGGGATACTATATTTAAAACCCACTTGTCCTGGGTAATTAGATGCCAATTTTGTGCATGAAGTGCTAGTTTTCCCCCCAAAGGGGCTGCCAAAAGATAAGTGCTTGGAAATGGCAGAGGAAGGTCATTTAGACTGTTTACCATAGGGAGGTGCCTTGCTACTTCCAGATTTGGAGGTGGAGGCACCCCATTGTTTTGTTCTGTAAGTTCCTTGTGACTGAAACCTGGAGCATTTGGAGTGTCTGGGTTTGACCTGAGCGGCTCTGGTGGGTACTGGAAAGGACCAATTCTTAGTAGGCCAGTGCCTACTGAACCTGGGTGGCTACACTTGTAGGAAATCTGTTGCAGTTTGCATAGATTTTGCTTTGTCTTCCATCTTCTTCAAAACTTCCTCTGCCTTATTACCAAATAGACTGTCCTGTTGCAAAGGAGCATCCAACAATTTTGCTTTGACATGATCAGGCAGATTTTGCTCCTTGAGTCAAGCATGCCTTCTTATCACAGATCCAGTTACAGCAGCCCTACAAGAGGCCTCCAAGGAATCAAAACCACATTGCAAAGTATGCTTTCCAACTTGTTCAGCTGAATGCAATAAATCCTGTAACTCTTTACTTTTCACACAGTCAGAAATCAGCATAATTTTCTGTTTAAGTAAGCCCGTGACATGCTGCTGATATTTAAGCATATGAAATTGACAGTTTAAAGCCCTGATTGCCAGGGTTGCAGATGTGTAAATCTTCTTACCCCATCTATCCAGCGCCCTGGAATCTCTATCAGAAGGGGTAGGATTTTTAGCAGTAGAAGCCTTAACACCCTTGGGACCCTGATAAATTGTTTCAGGATCAGCAGTAGGGTTTTTTAAAATAAATTTGTGGGAGTCAGTCTGGCTTGCTAGGAGCCGGAGGCAGGGAATCAGGAGCCATGTTGGATTCTGAGAAAACATCAACAATGTCTAGAACAGGAGGTATAGCCAAAGGCCTATGCTGAGGAAGAAGGAAATCCCTAAGCCTCTTTTTGGATTCTGAAAAATCCTGACTCTCCCAATGAAAATGTTCCCTTAAGGTATGCAAAGTTTCTCCAAAAGAAAAATCCTCAGGAGGAGAAGCAGAAGGGATATATTCTTCTGCATCAGAGTCCTCATAAGGTGGAATAGATAATTCTGGATCAGAATAGGAATC
The DNA here is from genome assembly GCF_019279795.1 of Protopterus annectens. Taxonomy (NCBI): domain Eukaryota; kingdom Metazoa; phylum Chordata; order Ceratodontiformes; family Protopteridae; genus Protopterus; species Protopterus annectens. The sequence continues at coordinate 707,034,569 of NC_056747.1, read as the reverse complement.
AGAAGAAATGGAAACCTGATCTGAAGATTCACAATCAGTGAATTGCCTAGGCCTCTTAGCAGGAGGGGGATGGGAACCCCTGATCAAGGTAATTAAATCCTCAGCCATTTTGATCATTTGTTTTTTAGGCATAGAGGCCTTTGCACATGGCCCATGCGTCGGTTTTCTAGACATAGAAGTTTGTTTTGGCCTTGTTTCTGAAGATGGCTTTGGTTTAATATACAAGTCTTTAGGCCTGAAAACACCCTCAGAAGCCGTTGCCTGCTCAGAGGCTCCAGACCCATCTAAGGTAGAGACATCCGCGGGTTCAATACTTAAAGTGTATCGTGCATACTCCGGACTCCGAATGGGTCTCAGTAGATGCCTGCAAATCAAAAGTAGTGGGTATCAGGGGCTGCAAAAGCGAACCAGCGACTGGCTTAGGAGAAGCTTCGTCGTCAGTTTTGGACCTAGACGGTCTGTCTTTTTCTTTGTGTTTTTTGTGAATTCTGGTAGTCGGATTGCTAACCGATGACATTGCTGGATAATTAAATCTAGAACCAACATATTTAGATGCAAAAATATACTGACGCTTAATAGTGGGTTTGTTAAATTTAGCACAAAACCGACAGCAAGGCACGTTGTGGTCAGGGCCTAGGCAAGGAAAACAGCACAAATTAAAATCCTTATGAGGTATTTGCTTTCCACAAGTAATACAATTATTAACTTTTATTGACATCTGTAAGGAGCAAGAAAAAGGTTTCCCCAACGGGGTACTTAGCTTTAGGTTAAAGACTTCGGTTCTGAAACTCGAAAACGAAAATTTCAGGAGTCGACCGACCGGCACTTGTGAACTGCTTCTGCTTTGGGCACCGCGCGGCAATAAAGACTGATGAAAATGGCATCGGCTGCATGTTTTATACCCCTGACGTCATGGAAGAAGGGACAGCAACCGACGCAGGACCCAAGACTTTGTTAATTAGGCTGACTGAGGGCAACCTGCCAGCAGAATACCCAAATGTAATGACTGCAACAGTGAAACACGAAGAACATCCTATCCCTCCAGCATGTTTTGTTCATTGTGATCACAAGGTTTAGATCCCCGGAGTGTGTGGCTCTGAGGGATTGGGATTTCTTTAAGTGGAGCATGTCCAACAGCTCAGGGTTTGACATGGCCTTGTATGTTAAGCAGAGATCACCTCTGAGTAGACTATATGCCACAGAGTATAACTGGAGGCATTTTTTACACAGTCAGTATACGGCATCTGTTTTAGGCCTGTGATTCTTTTAGTGAGGTATTTCTGCGACATTTCCAGCTGTTGCAGATGTCTTGTCAGGTACATACCAAACAGGGCGTTGTACTCTATAATGGGTCTAATGAGGGATGACTACAGTGGGACAATGACCTTCTTTTTTCTGGATGAAAAGCCCTTAGTGATGAGGTGTGCCACATAGAAGGATTTCCCAACTGTTGTGGTGATGTGGTTATCGAAGGTGAGACCACTGTCCACCTGTGTCCCTAAGTCTCTCATCACACTTTCGGTGTTTAGTGTACTGCCACCTATGTGGTAATTCATGGGTACATGGTTTTCCCCAAAGGGGATAACTATACATTTCTTGACAGTAAACTTGAGCCCATGGCTCTGGCACCAAGCATCTGTTTCTGTAAGGCCCTTTTGTAGAATATCCACATTATTTGGGGATTCAATAATGGCTCCCAGTTCACAGTCATCTGCGAACTTTGTTAGCCAGAGTCCCTTAGTGTTTGCCTGTACTTCAGAGAAGTAGATGCTAAACAAGAGCAGTCCCAGGACTGAACCCTGAGGTACTCCACTTGTCACTTGTCTGGAGCTGGATTTGGAGTTGTCTACTTTTACAGTCTGGGTTCTGTCAGTAAGCCAGTTGGCAACCCATCGAGTGATGTAGGGATTTATGCCCAGCTTAGTAAGTTTATCTATGATTCCAGAATGGGGAATGGTGTTGAAGGCCTTGGCGAGGTCCAGATAGGCTGTGTGGACCGTCTTATCCTCATCCACAGCTCTGGAGACTGATTCAAAGAAGTCAATCAGGTTCAGGAGACAAGATTGACCCTTCACAAATCCAAACTGGGTGGGGTCCAGTGTTTGAAGGTTGCCAATGTGTTTGTTTATAAGTTCCATGATAATGTGTTCCGTGTCCTTGCAGATCAGGCTCGTCAGGCCGATGGGACAGTAGTTCCCGGGATCCAAGGTGGATCCTCCCTTGTGGAGTGGGATAACTGTAGCTGTGTGCCACTCAGTAGGCATGAAGCCTGAGGTGAGGCTATGATTAAACAAGACACTTGGGTGAGGTGCCATTTCATTTTGTAGTTCATGTAGTAAACAGCCCAGGATGTCATCTGGTCCCATGGATACTGTACTCTTTGTTTTGGAGAGTGAGATTTCTACCTATGTGGCCGTGATTATCGGAATTTGGCAATCTTTTGGTATTGAGATGGGCCCTTTAGGGGGTGAGGGGGGTGAAGTTTGCAATAAAATCGATCTGCCAGGATATTGGCAATATCCTTGGGATCAGTATATTTAATGCCATTCTGTTGTAGCTCAGAGCATATCTGAGCATTGCCATTTAGATTCTTGACATAACTATAGAATGCCTTGTGGTTGTCCTTGGAATTTTTGGCAATTTTATTTTTGTAACTAGCTTTGGAGGATTTTATGAGGGATCTCAGCTTCTTACTGAGGCTGGTAAGTGAATTTTTTTGCATCCTGGGATTTTCCTCTTTTCTGCAACAGTTTCTTTCTTCTGTTGTATAGTTTATGGCAGGGGACCACCAGATTGGCTTCTTTTTTTTAGAGGAGAGCGTCTTGGTTCTATTTGGGATGGCATGATTCATGCACGAGTGGATGTGCTCATACAGTTCCTTAGTGCAGGATTCAGCAGTCGAACTTTCAGCTCCCATCTGCATGGGCTTCATGAAGTTTGTTGGTATGTTGGCAAACATACACGACAGGATCTCTTCCAGGAAAGGAATATTGTTGCCAGGTAGTATGTATAGACCTACGATGGCTAGAAATTTCTGAGTAATTAGTTTGAGGAGTGAGATGAGAAGTTCACCATTGTTGAAGTGGGTATAGTATCATTTTAAGTAGAGATTTAAAATATTTCTGTAGAAAACTGCAACTCCACCTGATTTGTGTTGGTCCTATCAAGTCTCAGTATATTATAACCTGGTGGAAATATGTCTGTATCTTTGGTAATTGGATTTAACCAGGTTTCTGCAGTTATGAAGAGATCAAAAGAGTAGAAAGCTATACAAGTATGAGCCTCTGTGATTTTGTTAGAGAGACTTCTTAGGTTACTGTGCAGCATTTTATGTCCTATGTGGTTGGAGAGGTGGCCTGTTGCTGCTCTGGGATATGTGGGGGCTAGTCTGGTGGAGTCTAGGGTTGAGATGTATATCCATTCAGTATTACTGCCCAGTTAGCAATGTGACTATTTAAGAGCCACCTTATATTTGGCACCAATTAGCCGCATGATATACCAGATTTTTTTTTTTTAATTTAAAAAAGATGGAGGTGATAGAAATAAATATCTAAGAATAACAGAGCTGTGACTGCCAGCAGTGGTGGACAAAATTATATCAGGTGTAACCAATGCAGTGGAGCTCTGAATGAGTCTTTCTTGAACTTCTTTCTCTCCTGGTTATCTTGGAAGCATTAACAGTCTTGCTATTGCCTCTAATTCTCTATCCCTCAGGCTAAAACCGAAGCATTCTAAATTAATGGAAGTGCAAGCTTGTGACTGGTGCCGTTTTCCAAACAGCCAATGTCTTGTGAAAGATACAGGAGATTCATTAACATACAGTTCTAGACTGGTCATAACCTGCTATGCCTGCTTTCAGTCTTCTCCAAGAAGCCTGAACTAATTTTAAACTGAAGTACGGTTTTACTTTTAGCAGCCACTGTCTACAGCTTTAACAGCGACAACAGTAAACACTCTGTTCCCTTTGAAAATTAAAGTTCACCCTTTTTAATGGTTTATGGTCTATAATTTGTCAAGGCATTGTAGAGATTACAGTGAATGCATATGTAATACTGTAGTATGTACACATCTCTTCTGTTATGTCAGTCTGTGCAAGCATTTTAAGGCTACTGCACCCAACTGAATGAAAAAAAAAATATGCAAATGTGATACTAACCAAACAGCATCTTAGTGGAAACTGAAGTATTTGAGAAATTGTCACTTTTCCACAAGTTGTGGTGACCTCACAATAAAACAATAAATACAGCAGCGTAGAGGCCACAGCCCTCAGACTGGTAGGGGGTAAAGGTGTTTGCTCCCAAATAAAAAGCTTAACTTCCACTTTTACTGAAGCACCATTTATTCAGGAAGCCTTGATCAGTCTTCAATCAATCATCCACTGAAAAGATGGTGAACATTCTAAAGACCTATTCATCTCAAGAATGGAGATCCAAAGCCAACCTGCTGGCAAGGGTAATAAAGTCCTGACAATGGCTTAGGCATCTGGTGGAGCTGGCAGGGAGGAGGACCACGCCTATGTGGATGGATTGTTCATTGAGACCAGGTGAAAATCAGAGCTCGGAATGATCACTGGGATAGGCACGTGGAATGTCTGATGAGGAGTGGTTGCTAAAAGTCCAGAGCAGGCATGTTCTCAGAGGCTGTGTCTCATTACCAATCCATGCAACAGATGCAACATCAACACATTGGGGACTATGTCTACGGAAAAAACAGAGAAGACATGACAGCTCTTAACCTGGCCCATCCCAATTGGAGGTGTGTGTGGCAGACAAGACCCTCAGAACCAGTATGTGGGAGTGGGAGGCCTCCCCCTGCATGTAGGGCTCTCCTGGAAGGGAGAACCTTCCCTGGTGTGGGTCAAATCAGAGTGCCAGCACAGCAAGGATGCATCCAAAGACAGATGCAACAGGGAGCTGGTACAGAGGAGCTTGACATCAGGTGCAACAGTGTAAGAAAACAAAGAAAAAGAGAAAGGGGACCCACAACTACTTAAAGGGGTTAATGACTTTCCAGTCCTGGAATCAGAGAAGTCCAGGCTCAAGAGAAATCCTGCATTCCACCTAATTAAATAGGAGTTAAATAGTTCAATAACAGTCAAATGAAACAAAATAATTTTAATTTTTTAATTTTGATAAAAGAAAGCAATAATTAAACAAAAAAAATTATTCTTTCTACAAAACTAGAATACGGTCTCCTATTCAATTAATGTACAGAAATTCCTTATGGACAGATATCAAGAAACAGGTGTACAGCATTAATTAATCTCCACAAAACCTCTCCCACTTAATTACACTACCACCACCAATCTTAGGTACTCAACCCAGACCAAAAAAGACAACTTTCATATGTTCATACCTGGCACAGCAGGTGGCACTGTACGCCGCAGTGCTGTCACGGTAGCCATGGCAATCTCTTCAGGGGTATATTTGGTAGGGCAGGCATGACCAGCAGTGACCATATTTGGTTTAAGCAGAGTTCCCTCCAGATAAATGTGGTGGTCACTAAGGGCTTTGTAGACAGCAGCTAATACCTGTACAAAATTATTTACAAAGTGGAACAAACTGTTATAAACTCACATTCTGCACTCTCCAAAACAGTTAGTTATGTACTCACCATAACGATCGATGTATGTGGTCCATCTCTCCTACATTCCTTACTCACGGGTTCGGAGCCGGGAATCGGCTCCAACTCGGCCAAATTTCTCTAGCACAAAGTCTCTAATTGGCTGGGCTAACCCGGTATCCCAAGATGCACCTCGCCCTAGCCCCAGATCTTGTTTGAAATCATACCAATCATAACCCATACTCAATCAACACTGGAAGAAATTCCAGCCAGATAACGGAAAAAAAAATCACTGACCTTGAAGGGTCCACAGAGCTAATATTCCTCCAACTCCTCTAGGAAGGGGGCAGGTGGGAGGGTACGTAGGAATGTAGGCGAGATGGACCACATACATCGATCGTTATGGTGAGTACATAACTAACTGATGTTATGTGGTCCTATCTCGCCTACATTCCTTACTCATGGGACAGCGTCCCCAGCACCTCTATCCTGGGAGGCTCATAGGAAGATACTCCTGAGAACCATGGAACCAAAGGAAGCCCAGCCCCTAGAAGCCACGTCCAGCTTGTAATGAGTAATAAAAGTGTTGGGAGAGGCCCAAGTGGCCGCAGCACAAATATCATCCAAGGAAAGCCTAGCATGGAAAGCTATTGATGTAGACATAGCCCTGGTGGAATGAGCCTTGACGGGAAAGGGTAAAGTTCTGCCTGCTGACGAGTAGATGAATGAAATACAATCTTTGATCCATTTAGAAATTGTGCACTTGGAAATAGGACAACCTGCCCTGTTTTCTGAAAAGGACACAAACAGTTGATCAGATTTCCTAACATGCTTAGTCCTATGCAAATAAAATCTCAGTTGTCTGTGCACATCCAACTGATGAAACCTGAACTCTGCTTTATTGGAAAAGTTCGGAAAGAACACTAGTAGCTCAATAGAGTGATGGAGATTGACAGTGGATGACACCTTCGGAAGGAAGGGTTAAGCCTCAGGGAAACTCTGTCCTTATGAAAGATCAAATACGGAGGTTTAATGGACAAAGCTTGAAGTTCTGATACCCTCCTGGCTGATGTAATGGCTATCAGAAAAGCCGTCTTCCAAGATAAGAACTTTAAGTCACAAGTGGCAGCCGGTTCAAAGGGTGGTGACGTCATAGCTTGTAGCACAAGGTTCAGGTCCCATGGCAGTACAGGTTCTGAAACAGGGGGACGAAGTAACCAAGCACCTTTTAGAAAGGCTTTACAGAGTTTGTGGCCCATAAGAGAGGGCTTGTAAGATGTGTGAAAATTGGAAATTGCAGCCAACTGTACTTTAATGGTAGCGGGCGTGGAGCCATGACTGAACAACATGGCTAAAAAATCTAAAACCGACGGAATTGGGGCTGTGAAGGGGTCCAAACCTTGGGCCTTAGCCCAAATAGAGAATCTCCTCCATTTTCTGGAATAAATCTTCCTGGTGGAAGACTTATGAGAAGACAAGATGTGCACCACTTCAGGTGAAAAGGAATGTCGTCTGACTAGCGACGGAAGTGGAGCAGCCAGGCTGTCAACCTGAGAGTTCGCAGGGATGGATGAAGTTGTCCTGACATGTGAATCAGGAGGTCCGGCACTGGGTCCAGAGTCCACAGACCGTCCAGTGCGTACCGGTGAAGAAAAGGGAACCATACTTGTCGAGGCCAGTGTGGAGCAATAAGGATCATCCTGCTTCCCAAAGATATGGTTTTCTGTATCACTCTTGGTAACAGAGGAAATGGAGGGAAAGAGTAGACCAGACCAGGGGGCCAATCGTGAGCTAGAGCGTCCCTGGGTGACTCCCCCCTGTGGGGGGATCAGAGTGAAGTACTTGCTGCATTTGGCATTGAGGGGGCTGGCGAAGAGATCGCAGCAAGGCTGACCCCACCGTTTGAAGATCTGAACTGCCACTCGGTTGTTCAGGGACCACTTGTGAGGCATCAGAATAGCTCTGCTTAGCCTGTCCGCTATCACGGTGAACTTTCCTGGAATGTGCATAGCCACCAGAAACCGCTGGGAAGACACTGCCCACTGCCACACTCGCATGGCCTCTCTGCAGAGGGGATAAGATTTGGTTCCCCCCTGCTTGTTCAGGTACCACACTACCGACATGTTGTCCGAGTGAATTGCAATTGTTCCCCGAGGTAGAGAGTCTTGGAGTGCTCACAATGCCAGAAACACCGCTCTCATCTCCAGAACACTGATGTGCAAGTGTACCTCGTGATCTTTCCAGGTGCCTTGGACCTTCCTGCCTAGATAATGCCCCCCCACCCCATCTGGGAGGCGTCTGTGGTCACCGTGGTCACTGGAGACATAGGAATCAAGCTCCTTCCTCTGTCCAGATTGGAGCATAGCCACTAGAGGATATCCTGTTTGCATCGTTCCATGAGACATATCAGGTGGGAAAGAGGAAGCTTCTGAAAAGACCACTGAACCGACAGGAGCCACTGTAGGATCCGCATGTGTAACCTGGCCAGAGGTGCCAGCATGATGGTGGAGGCCATGGATCCCAAGAGCTGGAGAACTAACCTGGCCTGAACTTTTCTGAGGGGCAACAGTGCATGGATCTGAGACTGCAACACTCTTATCCTGTCCTGTGGCAGAAAGGCGCGCATTTGAATAGAGTCTAGCTCTGCACCTATAAAAACAACACGCTGTGAGGGCTGCAAGGCAGGCTTTTCCCAGTTCAAAGTAATTCCTAGACGTTGGCAAAGTGAGATGGTCGTCTCCCTGGCTTGAACGAGCAGATGCCTGGTGGGGGCGGCGAGAAGCCAGTCGTCCAGATACGGAAACACCTGTAATCCTAGATGTCTCAGTTGAGCTGTAACCACTGCCAAACACTTGGTAAACACCCTGGGGGCTGTGGTAAGACCAAAGGGCAGGGCACAAAACTGGAAGTGACTGGCTCCTAACCGGAAGCGTAAATGACTCCTGGATGCCTTCTCCATTTTGATGTGGTAGTAGGCATCCTTGAGATCGATGGAGCACATCCATACTCCTTTCTACAGCAGTAGAAAAATGGACCGAAGTGTGACCATCTGGAACTTGGACTTCAGAACATAGTGATTTAGTCGACTGAGATCCAGAATGGGTCTCAGGTCCCCTGTTCTTTTCGGCACCAAAAAGAGTCGTGAGTAAGTTCCTGATGCAACATGGTCTGAGGGGACTGGTTGGATGACTCCTTTTTCTAGCAGCTTTGCAACTTCTAGTGCTGCTTGATCTCGTTGATTGGGTGGGACGTCCGGGATCCTTCTGACTGGGGGGGCGAGTGTTGACGCAAAAGGAATAGTGTAACCTCCGGTAACTATTCAAAGCACCCAACGATCCTGGGTGATGCTTTCCCAGGCTTCCAGATGCAATGAAATTCGGCCCCCGACTGGCTCCAGAATAGCACAGTTGGGCAACGCCTCAGGAACGCTAGAAGGAAGAACAGTGAAAGGAATCGCGGTCTCCCAAGTTGTGGGGGCCTCCTCTGCTTCTAGGACGGCGTCTTCCGGAATAATTACCCCCCCCACCTCTGGAGGGGGACTCACCTTGAGCTGCGGGAAAGGACCTCTGAGACTTTTTGAACCACATTTTCCCTCCTCTCTGAGCCTTGGGATAAGGCCTAGAAGGGAGAGAAAAATGGGCCCCTATGGCAGATAGGGTCTTTCCCTCCTGTTCGCAGCTGGTGAGGGTGTCTTTCACTTTGGGTCTGAAGAGAGAGGACCCATCAAAGGGGGTGTCAGTGAAGGAAGACTTAAAGGCCTCCGCGAAATGACACAGGTGCATCCAGGCTTGCCTTCTAAGAGCTACGCCTGAGCTAGCTGCCCTACTCACCCCTTTGGCTGCATAAGATATGAGCCTCATAGACGAGTTGACAATGGAACCTAGGGTAGACAACTGGGCGTTAACAGTCTGCACTACCATCTCAGGCATGTAACCCATCAGAATATCTCCTAGCTCCTTCAGGAGATCTCTTTGGAGCCGAGTGAAATGACAGAGATAATTCAACGACCGTAAGGTAAAGGTCTCCTTGTTAGGAGGATGGACTGAAGAAGAAGCCTCTGCAACTTCCTGCTGAGTGGCTGCCGCCACCAACAAGGCATCTACCAAAACCCCTTTGGTAAGGAACTCTTTGCCCGGGGGAGCCGACAGAAACTTGTTTGGACGTCTGGGCACCAGTTCTACTGAATCAGGGTTCTCCCACACCCTTCGACAAATCAAGTCCAGGAGTTCGTCGAAGGGTGGAGACACCCAGGAGGCAGAGGGTTGAGCTCCGAAGGCCTTGAGGAATACCGACTCCTCCTCAGAGGGGGTCTTGGAAGGCCAGTCGCCTCTCTGCCTCAAAATCTCCAGGATGTCGGAGAAAGAGACATCATCGGAGGACGACTTGGGGGACCCCTCTGACTCCTCGAGGTCGGTATCGGAAGTGAGGGACTCGTCCTGGGAGTCTATGTGCTTCCTCTTGCACAACTTCTTACTAGGGGGCTCCTCAGGCACCGACTCTGAGGGGCCCTCAGAAAGTAGGGGACCGCTCAAGGGGTATCCCCAGACCTTCGGGCTCCGCCATCCAAGGATAGGGGGCGTCAGAGGCTCTAGCCGGGGTGCAAGGGGACGGAGTGACCGATCCAGGTGATGTAACTGACGATCTGGCCAGTGCGCTCCTCATGGCCTCAAAGGCAGGTCCCCCCGAATCCGAGGACCGACCCGTCTGAGACCACGACCGGAGTCGGGATTCCCCGAGCCGAAACACCGAGAGGGAGGCTTGGAACCGACAGTAGTCTCGAGGTATCCCCCTCGGGTCCAACTGAGGAAACCAGAGTACCGAAACCAGAGGACGGAACCGACATGGTTGGAGCCGACGCCGGCTCTGATAGACTCACATGGGGTATCAGAGTCAACACGAGAACATCACTCGGCGCGGAGTACTCCGGCTCCAACGACACACGGGTGCTAGGAGGAAGAATCACAGGTACCAGAATGGGGACTGGCTCCGGACCCGACTGGGTCGGAGCCGAGAACAGTTTTGCTAGCACTGGCGACTGCAGGAGCCTCTGGACCACCCTATCCACATCCAAATCAGACAGCCTAGAGGATTTGGAGGAAATAGAAGGAGATCGGGATCTCCTACCCGGAGACACATGCCTGACACTGGGTGACTGGCTCCAAATAGGCTCCAATAATATTGGAGCTGAGGTCGGCTCCAGCACCACCGATACCTCCTGCGGCCCCGAGGACAATGGAGCCGAGGAGGTAGTATCCCCGATCGAAACCTTCTCCTGCGGCCCCGAGGACAATGGAGCCGAGGAGGCAGCAACCACTATTTTAACCTTCTCCGGGGGCTCCGAGGAAGCAGACGGAGCTGGAGATCTCTTCTTGGCCTTGGAAGGCTTAGATTTAGGACTGGAAGAAGAAGAAGAACCTAAGGACTCCTCAAAAGAGGGCTTAATCAGGCCCTTCAAAATCAGTTTATTTTTTCTTTCCTGCAGTACCCTCGCACTAAAAGTGTGGCAGAAACTGCAGGACTCCTGCAGGTGAATAACCCCAAAACAATACACACACAGATGGCATGGCCATCCATAATAAACATTTTGTAACCACATTTAGTACACTTTTTAAACCCGGAGGGTTTATGCACCTTCTGCTCTTTAGACATGGTAAAAAATAACCGTACACTGTCAACCGACAACGACACAAGAGGAAGGCGGGAAAACAAACACCACTAATGGCCAAGGAACTCTAAATCAAACGTTTCTTGGAGTAGCAGGGAAAGACAAGAACAAATCCAACTACAGTTTTAACACCAGAAAAACAACATAGGAGAGGACTAGGTCCTCTAACTTAAACGGGCCTAGCCCGCCAAACAAAGGGATACCACAAACACCCAATCTCACTAACACTCACAATGAAACTTAGACAAGGAGAAAACTAGCTATTAAAATAGCTTTTGTAAAATAACAGACTGCTAAAATACTTAGAAAAAGTATTTGAAAGGGTACTTAGCCACAGCCAAGCGAGACCACGTCCTAACTCTACGAGCGGCAAACGAAATCTGGGGCTAGGGCGAGGTGCAGTGCATCTTGGGATACAGGGTTAGCCCAGTCAATTAGAGACTTTGTGCTAGAGAAATTTTCTGAGTCTGAGCCGATTCTCGGCTCCAAACCCGTGAGTAAGAAATGTAGGTGAGATAGGACCACATAACATCACTACTTCTGTACTTCATAATTTAATTGTGTCTTAAATCTTAAAAAAATAACTAAGAGCTTGACTTCATAATTTCCATCAAATAAGCATGACAAAGCTCTGACTAATCCAAAGACAAATTATATATATATTTTAGTAAGTTTTTATTAACTTAAGTGGTCTAGCAGCATAAATTACTGCTGTCATGCTCTGAATTCTGAATGCTTGAAATGACCGTGGTTCAACAGGAGCTGTGGAAGGGCCATCTAACAGAAAATGTCATGTTCAAAATGTAATTACTGTTTAATGATCCTCCAATACATTTCTTGCAACAAAAAGAGGGGTACTCTTAAGAACCAATTCATGATGATGAAAATGACTGCAGACCAACAAACAATGTAGGTCTTCTTTATAACACGTACCATTTGGTTCAGTAGATAATAGTTATAGTACATATTGAATACATACATTTGCAATGTATTTTAGCTTCAGGCCACACTGTTTAGTTGAAACCAAAATGACTGCAGACCAACAAACAATGTAGGTCTTCTTTATAACACGTACCATTTGGTTCAGTAGATAATAGTTACAGTACATATTGAAAAAATACATACATTTGCAATGTTTTTTAGCTTCAGGCCACACTGTTTAGTTGAAACTCAGTAACTTAACACTGAGTACCCCGTGCTCTGATCTGTTTCACTAAAGACACACTTTACTGTATTACTGTAGCTTTAACTAATGCTGTATTGACACAAACAGCAAACAAACTATTCTCCACATCATTAAAAAGTGTGGAACAATAGGTAAGTCAGTGTATTTAATTACAGAAAATTCATAGTCGCGTCTTAATAGTAAAAAGACTTACTGCTCTGAAATGTACAGGTCTGTGCATGAGTTCATAATAGACTGCCATCAGGGAGATTTGATATCATTAAGCCCTCAGCCACTCAATATATTGGGGTGGAGACGACAGAGCACCTAGAAAAAACACCTTAAGGGATAATCAAGACTTTAGGGTTTTTCACTTTTCAAACCCAGCCATATACTAAAACTAATGCTGGATGGCACCTCCTCCCTATAGAAATGGAAGATTATATCTGCAAACTGGTAAAGTCTTCTACACATAAGACATGCTCTCAGAATAAAGTGCACCAGTCAAAGCATCTAAACAAAGGACAAGATTAAATAAAAAATTAAAATATATATATATATATATATATTAAAGAAAAAAAAAAAAGAAAAGAATGCTTTTTATTGAGTCACTCTAAAAAGTTTGGGTACCTCATCATCACAATCAGCAAAACCAACCTCGAATGTTTTTCTGAAATCAGCTTGTCTGTGATTCTTTTGCAAAGTTTTTTCTTTTTTTTCTTTTTACTTTTTAGAGTGACTCAATAAAAAGCATTATTTTTTAAATCGTGTTTTATATATTTTTTTTTTATTTTTATTGCCAAGATGGTGGTGCCTTGTGTGGCAGTGGCCTCTCTGGCTCCCAACGTGCGTTGTGTTTTTGTGCTAAATTTGTGTGGGTTTTGCGCTGTAGATGTCTGTCTGTGGTGTCTGTTCTGACTTAATTGGGTGTATGGTTTGTCTGAGGCCATGGTTCTTGTTGGATCTACTGTGTTTTTGGAGATCTTGTGCTGGTTGTGCCATTCAGGCCTTTGGTTTGCGAGTTGTGCTGGATACGGTTGGCGGACGCCTGACTTTTGTCTGTTGAGTGACTGGATCGTGTATGGAATATTTTTGTTGGTCGGAGAGACTGGATGGGTTTTTGGGATTGTTGTTGGTGTTGGAGAGGAGGCGGTGACAGTGTGGATGGTGAAGACTGTGGGGAGATCGTTGAACTGGTATAGCCGTTCGGGCCTTCAGGTGGAGGTGGTTGTGCTAGATACAGGTAGTGGACACCTGACTTTTTGCATATCAGTCTGATTGGGTCTGGAGTTGAGGTTCTGTTGATCAGAGGGAGTCCGACTGGGAGTTTGAATGTTGCCAGTGTTGGAGAAGGAGCTGGTGGCGGTGTGGAGGGAGAGGATGGATGCAGTCAATATCAGGATAAATCGTGCATGGATAAGGAAAATGTTTTCCTTCGGTTGGCTCGCACACTACTGTTGTTATTCTTGCATTTTCCTGTTTTTGTGTTATGCTGTACATGAGCTTATTTATGTGTATGTGAGCTTGGAGAAACGAAATTTCATTCAGTTGTGTAATTCTTTGTGTACCTTCTGAATGACAATAAAGTTTACTCTTTTAGAACTTAAGTACAACATTAATGTCATTAATATAAGTTTATTAAATATGAAAAAATATTAATTGTGTCACTAATGACAGAGGGATAAATACACTCTCTCTCCTTTTCACTTAACATTTGAGTTACTTGAGTTTGTTACTTTATTGAGCAGCACAGAAACAGTTGTCCAAGACCCAAGAAATACATGTCATAGATGCTGTCAATCAACTGTCCTGGTACTGTTAGCCAGAGGCACATCCCCCAACCAGCTTAGAAAAACATCAGGAGCTATTGTAATAAATTGGAACCCAGTCAATTACAGTAACAGCAGCAACAAAACTAAACCTAACCACAGAGGCAAACTTGATGCTTCATAAGAACTGTCAAAATCCGAAACCCATTAACAAAAAACACAGATCCCAGAAAAAACAAAGCACCCACTGTTCCTTGCAGCAGCTATAAAGTAGGACCCACCACTGTTCCTCACAGCACCTACAAATCAGCACCCACCTCACCTGAACAAAAGCTATGAGTATAACAGAGTGCTTTCCATATATTCATTACATGACTCAAATCTACTCCCCCAAAATATAATAAGCACAATTCCACAGGAGAATGCATACCCAACTTATCTGTTTATGTTTCTGTACTCCATAAATACCCACCAAAACAGCTATTTAATCATTATTGCACATGGATATTTACACTCAGTTCCAACTGCGATGCTAATAAAAGTGAGTTTCACAATTCCTAGCCCATCATTATTTTTACAATTCTGATGATATCCATCCACTCACTAGTAACTGTGGCAATTTTTTTCCAAATCCCTATAAATTGAAATAAACTACATGCAACAGATCCAAGAAAAAATAGCTGTGGCCCATTTGTGTGGAATACTGTCACTTTCGCCACTCTTGTCAAGAAATACAAGACGGGGCAACGCCATCTGCAAATAGCACGGCAGTTTCTCATGGGGCATTCACTGGGTACTTATTTAATATATGTGGGTCAACATACCCCTGTTTTAAAACGTACCTGTTTTTTTTCTTGTGTGTATATGTGGAGGAAATGATGTACAGAGATGTGTGTGTGTGTGTGTGTGTGTGTGTGTGTGTGTGTGTGTGTGTGTGTGTGTGTGTGTGTGTGTGTGGAATGATGCCGGGAAAGAGAGCGAGTGAGTGAGCGTGCAAGTGTATTGCCTCAATAATGACAGAAGCACAATATTTTACTTAAATGTTGTCCTTCTGTCATTATCAGAATGTTTTTATTGAATTTGGCTTTGCAAGACAGTGGCAAGACAGTGGAAAAAAATGATTTTTCCATTGTCTCGCAAGAACATGACAGAACCAGAGGGACAGACAGAGCCACAAAGCTAACTTCAGTAAAAAGCATTCTAAAACAAATGTATAAAATATACACAAGAAAACTAGGAGCAAACTATATTTAGTCAAGACCCCCTGCCCATCCACTTTACTGCCATTAGCGCTAAGTAAGAAATGTTAAGTAGCTCATTAAAAGATTCATATTTGCTAAAGTAGGTCTAATACTTTTGAATTCCCTTATTCTGTAAGGGTCTAGGGCACCAGTGCAAAGGAAATGTGTGCATGTATTATTTCAAACAAACAGAACAGTCCAAAATGGCCAAAAGGCATTTCCAGTGATTTTAACATTTATTTATTTACTTTTTCAGGAGCAAAACCTATAACATACCAATGAAGTTAGTTGTACATTCTATAGTCCTTTCCTATTATAATCAGTTTTACAATCACTTCAGCCTTGAGGCAGAAGATTCCACAGTGCAGTGACCATGTTCCAGTAATGTGACATTTGAATGAGTGTACATTACTACTCATTTAGTTATCACAGCGGTGTTCTACTCCCATTCGGTAATCACGTCACTGTAACACGACACTTAAATCTGCAAACTGTTCTGACATCAAACTTTTTATGTACCTCATCATTCTCTGAAGACATTATGCACTGCAACATCTCAAATGGCCAGAAGATGGACAAACACACATCAGAACACAATACAGATTTATTAAAATGCCACAATCAGGGTTTGTTCCAGCACAGAGACAGACTTGCAACAGATAGTAGGCCCTAATAGTAAGATTTGTTCAAGTGACTACTGTAGTCGGATTACCCAGTACTAACAGGATAATATACACCTTGGCCATTTTGTAATAACAATGTGCAAACATGCTCACCTTCTCAGTGACGTACTGGCATCGTTTTAAGTTATGCTCACCATCTGGCAATATTTCTGGTTCTACGATTGGCACAATCCCATTCTGCAAAAGTAAAGGAAAATTGATATGAAATGGTCTAGAAATCTCAGAGCTTCTCTTTCCTCAAAAGTTTCCTTATTGAGAAATACAAAAGATCCCACCTGTAACCCCAAAATAGTGAAATAGTTATCGCTCAAATTTATTTCATTTTGACTACAAAAGAACATGTCAAGTGACTTAAACCATGTAAAAGTAACACTTCTAAGCTTCTTTACTCCTATTTTAACTGGTCTCTTCAATCCTCTAACTTTCTTTATTACATTTTACACTTGTGTTTTTGCTTAAAGAACAGCCGTATCCAAAAAAATGAAAAAAAAGGTATCTTCATATTATAATGTTATCTGCGGTTCCCCAAAGCATTCCATTTTTATTCTTCTAATATGTTACACTCCAAATGGCCTGAAAGGGTTGCCATGCCAAAATTATTTTCTCTCTTTAATCAAAATGTCTTTATCCAGTGATGCATCTTGTGTCCTGCAAAGAGTACACTAAAATCTAAACATTTTCTATAGTCCAGTCACTTCATTCATTTACAGTGAGAATTTGGAAACTTTCTTTTTTCATTCTGGCAGGAGTATCAATTTATCCTTTTCACTTATTCCATTTGATTTTTATCAATGGACATCTTCTAAACAGCAACTAATATACTTCTGAATGTTAAGTTTGAAAGGATTTTATTAAACTACAGAACTGAACTGCCAGACCATATGGTCCATTCATGACTGACAATTCAAACTTAAAAAAATATATATTTTGCAGTCTACACCTATGTTTAAAACCTGGGAGTATGTCAATCCATTGAAGGCTATTTCAGAGAATGCCAAGGAATTGAAGCCAGTACACCAAAACCACCCTTGATAAAATTTTGTTGTGTGACCTTGGAGTTGATGTATATAATTTCAGGGGATGTGAGGGGCGCATGGGGGGCTTGCCCCCTGCAAAAAAAAATGTTTCAATGTTTGCTGAAGACTGTTTCTGCAAACTGGTTTTGGTTTATTTGCATTCATAAAAAACACCTTCAATGGATCGACATGAATCCTTAAGACATTTACCTTTTCACTGCAGCTAGCATCAGTTATGTAAAATTTTGATTTCTTAGTGACATACACATCTTAGATGTAGGAATACCTCTCAACTGTCTAGATTTTAGCAGAATGTCCAGATTTGTGCCTCATGTTTTGGATTTGTTCCTCATAAAATCTGTCGTTTTCTGGATTTTTGTGGCACATCAGCAAGGATTTAATTCATTTCAGACTTCATATCATTCAGAAAATGTATGGTAGCAAAAAACCTTTTATTCTTTCAACATTCTAAGTTTATAATAACAATATTTAAAATTTGTCCATATTTTTGGGCTTTGTCCCCCCAATATTTTGGCCTTGTCCAGACTTTCTGTGCTAAGAGGTTGAGATCTGTGGTAGGAATCCTTCCTCTAGTCACTGACTTCCTCAATCAAAAACTGCCTGCATAATGCAAAAACATGTTAGAAACATTAGAAGGAAATAATGCAACTATTAGAAAAAGCAAAAACGGTGTTCACAGAAAATAAATAAAAGAAAATAGGTATAGACAGAAAATAAATGGATTAACACTTAAATTATGTCTGTATAGGTAATATTCTTGGGTAGAATTAAAGTTACTGAAAATATTTTGTGATAACTAAAAATGGCACTTACATGGCACTGTTTCAGTTCTTCATTGTTTTACAGTAACTAGTTTTTGCAAGAAAAACGTGCAAATTAAAATCTGTTATAGCAACATAAAATTTTCACTTTATACAGAAAGGAGCATAAAATATTTACTGCTACTAACACAGTTTCATAGTGAGCACACTATTTAAACTAATTTCAATCTTTTTTTCAAAAAAGGTTATCCTTAATACATTACTTATTACTTGTGAACAGATCCATTTCATTTTTGTAAGAATATTAAGATTCTTCAGGATTCTTATTTCCATTAGCTCCTGTTGGTATGTTTCCTGCTTCTGCCAAACACCACCCAGTCAATGAATGTGAACCAACTCTCACCTAGTCCACCTTGTCAGATAACACAGCAGTCACACACAAGTAGGATTAACATAAATGGTATCCTCTGTATCATATTTAGTGTTATATGTACTAACTGATAAGGATATACAGTGGATATAAAAAGTGTACACAGTCCTGTTAAAATGCCAGTTTTTTGTGATATATAAAAAATGAGACCACAATAAATAATTTCAAAACTTTTCCCTCCTTTAATGTGACCTATACCCTGTACACTTCAATTGAAAAACAAACAAATCTGTTAGGGAAAAAATATTAAAAAAAATAAAAAACGTACAATAAGCCGGTTGCATAAATGTGCACACCCTTAAACTAATACTTTGCTGAAGCACCTTTTGATGTAATTACAGCATTCAGTCTTCTTGGGTAGAAGTCAGCATGGCACATCTTGACTTGGCAATATTTGCCCACTCTTCCTTGCAAAAGTGTTCCAAATCTGTCAGATTGTAAGGGCATCTCTTGTGCACAGGACTCTTCAGGTCAAGGGCATATCTTGTGCACAGGACTCTTCAGGTCACCCCACAGATTTTCTATTGGATTTAGGTCTGGGCTCTGGCTGGGCCATTCCAAAACATTATTTTTTTTCTGGTGAAGCCACTCTTTTGTTGATTTGGATGAATGCTTGGGATCATTGTTGTGTTTTTACAGGTGAAATTCCTCTTCATCTTCATCTTTCTAGCAGATGCATGAAGGTTTTGGGCCAAAAGTGCTAGTATTTGGAACTGTTAATTCCCTCCACCTTGACTAAAGCCCCAGTTCCAGCTGAAGAAAAGTAACTCCAAAGCATGTTACTGCCAACACCACGCATTTTTCCACCAAATGTACCTTTTGGAATTGTGGCCAAAAGTTTAACCTTGGTCTCATCAGACCACAACACATTTTCCCACATGGTTTTGGGAGACTATGTATCGTTTTGCAAATTTTAGCTGGGCCTGGATGTTTTTCTGTGTAAGAAAAGGCTTCTGTCTTGCAACCCTACCCCGTATTCCAGACATATGGAAAATACAGGAGATTGTTGTCACATGTAGTACGCAACCAGTACTTGCCAGAAATTCCTGCAGGTCCTTCCGTGTTGCCGCAGGTCTCTTGGCAGCCTCCCTAACCAATTTTCATTTTGTCTTTTCATCAATTTTGGAGGGACGTCCAGGTCTTTGCAACATCACTGTTGTACCGTATATTTTCCACTTTTTGATGACAGTCTTACATGGTATATCCACTCCAAACGTCTCTCTACCCACTTTCTCTACAGCTGAACTCCTACTTACCAATATTAAACTTAACAACTTTACCACCATAACTGTAGGAGCAATCTACATCCCCCTGGTGAAAATCTTAGTATACTCGAGAACATCCTATCCCACCTCTCATAGACCATCCACAATGAAACCATCATTCTAGGGGATAGACTGGCTTACAATTCAAACTCCCCATACTACCTCTTGTATCAACCTACATGGACTTGAGCAACTAATCACTTCCCCTACCTATATTAGCAAGTCATACCTGCCACAGTCTCTCCTGGACTGGATTTTGGTGTCTCACCCCCAAAATTACCAGAACCCTCTCACTCTACCAAATTCCCTTGGTGACCACTGCCGTATCACAGTAACTAGACACACTTCCCATTTCACCAGACCTTTCAGGTTTATCACTTCCCACAAAATCTCATCTTTTAGTCCAAACTCTTTCAAAGACCAACTCTCTAGAATTAACTGGTCCCATCTCACAACACTCCCCTTAGATGAGGCTGTCCACTCTTTCAACTCTACCTTTCTAAACATCCTCAACTCCCTTGCTCCCCTCTGTACTATCAGAATCAAAGCCAACACTGCTCCTTGGCTGACCAAATCTACTAGAGCCTTGAAGAAAAGACGTGACAAGATATGGAAATTATGGACCAAAACTAAGACCCCTTCTCTCCTACAGACCTACAAAGAACTTGGAAATCAAAGAAATGTATCAACAAAGACAGGCTCGACTTCTATGCAAACCCTCCCACTACCCTAAAATCTGACCCTAAAAAATTCTGGAACTCAATCATATACTGCATCCAGGAAACCCTTCCCCTCCTAACCCATGCCCGAATAAAATGTCTGAAGAAACTGCCACTGAATTTAACAATCATTTTATTAACTCAATAACTACCATAATTAATTACCTCCCCACTAGTAAAAATACTAATAACCTCACATTCTCAACCTCCCCTCCTTATCCTTCTCTTTCTCCCTTACATCAGTCTCAACTATATTAAATCTCTACTCTCTAAACTCAAACCCTGCTCCCCCTCAGCTGATAATCTACCCTCTTACTTCCTACACGTAGCTGCTGAACCCCTAGCCTATCCAGTATCTATCCTGATCAACCAATCTATCTCTGAATCATGTGTTCCATCAATATAGAAAACTTTCTACACATTACCCACACAAAGGAGGTAATTCTTCTGATATATCAAACTTCAGACCAATTGCTATACTGTCTCCCCTCACCAAGATTCTTGAGAAATGCATTCTCAAGCAGATAATGCAGTACCTTCTCCAACAAAACCTTCTAACGCACACACAACATGGATTTTGTCCCAAACACAGCACTACAACTGCACTAATATCCTTCATCAATACTGTATCACTGGCCCCATGACAATAATAAACTAGTTTCATGTCTGTCCCTCAACCTGTCCAAAGCCTTTGACACTGTCTCCCATCCCCTCCTCCTAGACAAACTCTCACTTAAGATGGGTGTCCCCCAAGGATCCATACTTAGCCCACTGCTATTCAATATTTTCACTAACCTAATTTACACTTCTTGTCCCAACTCTACACTTGTACAATATGCTGATGATTCAACAGTCATCACCATTGCTGACAATCCATCTGACCTCCACTCTACTACCCAAGCATCATTCAACACCATAGAGACATGGCTTTCTGATAAATTCATTCTCAACCCTACGAAAACTAAACTCCTACTCTTCCTCCCAAAAAACCTCAATCTCACAACTACATTTTCCTTCCTATCTAGCAATAGCACTGTCATTACTGCTGACCCTACCACTAAACTGCTAGGAGTCATAATATACGATCAGCTTAAATTTGATCTCCAAATCACTACCTCTATCAAAAAGACTCACCAGAAACTGGGACTTCTTTACTGAAACAAAAGACATTTAACCAATACAGCCAGAATAACTCTCTCCTATGCATTCTTCTTCATACCCTTCTCTACAGCTGTCAATTATACACAAATCTTAATACCACACTCATAACTAAACTTGAAACTAACTAATAAAGTTGCTAGATTTGCTGCAAACCAAACCTACAAGCCACACCATTGCCAATCTCTTAAACAATTGCACTGGCTCGAATTCCCTCATTTGCTGCTCCTACAGCAACTTCTAATTATCCACTCCACCCTCTACCGTCTTTCTGCCCTAGCTTTCTATCAATTATATCTAAATATTCCCCAGCCAGAACACTACGTTGCCCAAGCCAAGACTTCCTACGGATCTATAAACCCAAAACAGGGTGTTTACTCTAACTATAACCCTGCTACAACTTGGAACCAACTGCCCTTAGAAATTAGGTCCCTTGACCAAACAAAGCATTTCAAACAAGCCACTCGGAAATACCTAATAAATAAATGGTCCTGCTACTGTAGTCATCCTCCCTGAAACTACCCAACCCTAGCTTCTGTCCCTGATCCCTATTGTCTCTTCTCTATCTACCTTAATAATCATATACCTCTGTCTCTTTGCTTAACAACTTCATTACCTTACTACTCCTTCTGTACCTATACTGTATATAACCACTTAGGAATAATGAACACTGTATTCCTTGCATGACTTTGTACCCAAGTTTTTGTTGTAAGATTTCTGACATTGTACCCTACTGCTTTTCTGTATGACGTATTGTAAATGCTTTGTGCAGTTTGATCTCTAACATTGTAGCAAACTGTTTTCTGTATAATTTATTGTAAATGCTACTTCTCTAATTGATTAGCTGCAAATGTAATTTTCTTATTGACTAAGTAAAATGTAAATACTGATTGCGGAGCTTTTCTCCTTGGGTCTCCACTGAAAATGAGCTGAACGCTCAGCTGGACTAACCTGGTTAACAAATGTAAAATAAATAATACATAAATAAATATCCAATACTGTGGAAATGTTTTGTACCCTTCTCCTTACTGATACCTTTCAACAATGAGATCCATTTGATGCTTTGTAAGCTCTCTGCGAACCATGGCTTTTGCTGTAGCAGGCAACTGAGTAAATGTCAGGAAAATCTTACTATGACAGTTGAACTTTATTTGGTGTTAATCAGAGTCTCTTTAATTGATGGCAAGTGTGTACCCAAGAAGACTGAATGCTGTAATTAAATCAAAAGGTGCTTCTACATAGTATTAGTTTAAGGGTGTGCACACTTATGCAACCAGCTTATTGTACATTTTTTATTTTTTATATTTTTCCCCTAACAGATTTGTTTGTTTTTCAATTGAATTGTACAGGTTATAAGTCACATTAAAAGTGGGAAAAGTTTTGAAATGATTTATTGTGGTCTCATTTTCTATATCACAAAAACCTGGCATTTTAACAGGGGTGTATATACTTTTTACATCCACTGTATAATCACTTGATGAGTGCAACATACTAGTTCCTTGACATTTACTGATAATATTAACCACAACAGTGTATTCAACAATTTACAGAATGATTGCTCGAAAATGAGGAGCATGATGCACAGCAGATCGCTGCAAACAGTATTTGTCGAAACATATCTGAATGTGTTCAGAATTAAACCCCTCTTCCCCCACTGTCTTATCATTATAGTTATATGCATATATGGACAAAAAAGATCCCTTAATTTTGGCAAATTGTTTTGTTTCTATTACCCTCTCATCACAAAGGTTATAATGCAGTGACTGTGCCCTCACAAATACTCAAATACCTGTGATAAATGCAAAAGAGAATTTTAACAACATAAGATATCTGATAAACTAAGCAGATGCAAAGTTTTAAATGCTGAGACCAATTACAAACATAATACACAAAATAAAATTTAACATGTTTTTTTTCACAGTTACTATGTATTTCAGAGTTTGTCTGGCATCAGCTCCTCTTTAATACAGCCATTAGTGTATCATGCATTCAAATACCAAAATTTAACTTTGCAATACTTTAGTTTCTTAATGTATCTGTAAGCTTTTTACACACATATATTATTTAAATTCTACAAATACATTTTCAGTACTGATCACTGCTACAAAAATTACATCTTGTGTACTTCTGTAGACAAACACGAAGTTATTCACCCATACGTTAAGTCTTATTTTCCAAAGACTCATCTACAATCCTGCTGTGAGTAGTTTGGTTACAATTACCCTATTTCTGAGGTTCAGGGAAACGGTGAAACATTAATATTTTTCTGTAATGAATAAACATCAAGTGAGTTGGGGAACTAAATCTATTCAATATACTATAATTTCAGAGGAAGGGTTTAACTCCATCAAAATGCTTCCTGCTGTCCTAACACATATCCATCATCTTCCATTTCAACTTTGTCATCACATGAGATTACTGTCTTTTTCTAGATACCAGTGAACTTGTGCATTTGGTGCCCAGCATAACATTCACAAAAACAAATTACTATAAGGTTAACAAATGGCCAAGGCAGGAAAGAAAGATCCTATAAGCCATTTCTAAGTTACTCCAAGACATTCTAAAGCTTCCTTGTCCAACTATAAATCTGGTGCAGTAATGAACCTGTCACAGTGAATGACATAGCCAACTTATCAATATTTAGGGGAGCCCAATATATTGTCACTGCAAAGGGTTCCCTTGAATCACACGCTGTAATTTCTACCTGTACTGAAAGCAAGAAACCCCCAAACTCTGTTTGTTTTTCACTCAAGAGATGCAAAAACCTTACAGCTAATTATTTAAGTTAAAATACTGTATTGGTTGTGGAAACTGTGTACATGTGTGTGGGTGTGGTATGATGTGAAGGGGAGAGTGGTACAAAAAAAAAAAACTTTTGCAATTTTCTTTTTTATCTGAAGTAATTGGTGCTGCTCCTTCCTATAGCATTTATTCAGGCAGAAATGCACTGCAAACTCTTATTTAATTCTCTGGAAATATATTTTAGGTTACTGACCACGATGAATTACGTATGGGGTAGATCTCAACATTATCGTGGGAAATGTGATTTTTAAATATATTCCATTGGTTGTGTGAAGGTCATATGACTATTTTATTCATTTATCCTTTGCTGACCGGATTAGCCTCAATCATATGACTATTTTATTTATATTTACCTTTTGTTCACTGGGTTTGCCCCACTAGGCCATTGGCCTTTTTTCTGGGATACAAAAGGTGGTATTCATATTGACTAGGGAAAATTGGCCAGGATACTAGTATAATCGTCCCTACTCTTTTCGACAAGTGCTGTGAGATCTTTTACATCTACCTGAGCTACCACCAACTCGTTCCATCCAAAGCATAGCACATTCAGGAGCACAACTCCCCTCTCCCATGCTGTACTGTAGTGTAAGTAATGGAAAATGAATCCACCCACAATGGGGGGAAGAGAACCCACAGTCATCTGATCTTCTAGCATCAGAAATGTGTACGCTACTTGTTGAGCTGGTCACATCTATTTAAATGTTTGACTGGCAAGAACTCAAATTGTTCTGGAGTATTATAACCTTGAAAGACAAAGATGCTTATTTGTTAAAAGTATTTTTATATTTTTAAACAGTCAGCCTTCCATGTAATATTTACTTTTTGGATTTTTGTACTGAAGAGTTCTGGAAAGAGAAATAATTTTGAAGTATTTTTTATAGATATATTGGAACTACTCTGAAGTACCAACATTCAGTTTACTGTTGCCCAGGCTCCCATCCTCACTATCCCACCTCCACTTGTGACCCTCACTATACAAAAGGGATATTCAGTATGTCAAAATTGCTTCTACAAGAAGTTGTACCCATTCTATTCCCTTGGTCTATAAATGTACTCTCAGTGGTCACGTTACCTTGGAGAAAAGGGAATCCAAGGTAGCCTGACTTCACAGGTAGGATATTTTGAGATCATGGATATAATGGCAGAGCCCCCCACTACCACCATCAAGGGGGTCTGGAGGTGAGGGGCACAGTACAGGCCCACTGCAAAAAAATAAATAAATAAGTTACAATACTCAGAGAGAGAGAGAGGTTAGCAGCACAGTTTGCGCACACACAGAATGGTACCATGTATGCATATTATCCACAAAGAAGTAATTTAAAAGTGGTATGAAATGTGTTTGATACTGTTTGACAAGGAATTGTTTAGCTGTGCACTAGATCTTCAACTTGATCTAGGCAGCACCAATGATGCATGAAAAGCCTGAAGCAAAGTAAGGAAAAAGTCTGAATTTATTTTAAAGCATAAAAGAAAATAATGAAAGGCTATTATGATGAAAATCAAGTTGTGACATTAGTGCAATCTGGGCACTTCATGTTGCTAGCAGACCTTGACACTCTTATATCTTACTCACAGAGCTGATTACATATGAAGTGGTCTGGGTTTCTCTCTAAAAGGCTGTAATAATAAAGAGTGAAAGACTCGCTTGAGCAATGTATTTGATTAGAGTATTTGCTACTCGCTTCTGAATTGGCTCACCAGTTCATTATAGACCTAGCCAGAAAAAAAATTGTTTTTAGCTTAAATGAGCTCTGTAGCTAACCTGCAGGAAGTACAAAAATATCTGTTTGAAGTGGAACTTACTGGATTGCTGTTAACAGCCAAAAATAATACAAAGCTATTAAATAGCTACTGACATTCCTGATATAATCACATATTTAAATGTTCTGTCCTGACAAGAATGGGACTTCATGGAGTGACAATTAAAAAATACATATTTGGATGTAGGCAATGCAGGGCCTATCCATAGCCAGTGTGGTTTGGTTACGAGGACTAAGCCCAAGTTATTCAGCAAAGCCAACAATGAGCAAACCTGTGTTATCCACAGAAAACACATGACATTGCTGTTATAATATGGCATTATTTAAAAAAAAATATGTCTTACTTTTTTAGATAACACAATTTTATGCTAGAATGATGGCATCTTATTCCATCTGCATTTGTGTCCCTGATTTTCAATGTTGTGGTATGCACATGGATTAAACCATGTAAATAAGGATACTTCTGCATTTTGTAGACAGGACACAACTATAATTATGTTTTAAGCATCCTGTCTATAATGTTAAATGTTGAATTTTTTTTTTGCATATGTGCGTGTTTAATAACTATTAGTGAACATAATAGTGTAAGTGTCTGAATGGAGAGGTAAGTCAGCAAACAAAGGACAGTAGTATTACTGGAAGTGAATTCATCCTCAAGTCTTGGTGAGTACTAACACAAGGTGGACCCTACTTTTCACAAAATCTCACCAAAATGACACTGACATATAGACTGTATTATATATAGCATATATCATGGACAGAAGTAAGTTAAAAAATAATAAAGATAGCTAGGTGCGCAAGATTCAGAATAAAAACTGCCCAATCCTGGTCGGCACACTGGTGCCAGGACTGGAAAAAACGACAGTGTAGAATCCTCAAAACACGGAGGCATTCCTACAATGGGGCTAGGCCAGGCCCAGGGGGAGGATGCCCCCCCCACTGTTGTAGAAGTAGCAGTCCACAAAAATCACAAAAACATATGGACCAAAAAAAGAGCCATCAAGGTAATCGAGTGGACTACTGAGGATAAGAAAGAAAGTATGCATTGCTGCTATTAATCAAGAAGCCCAGAATTTTCATTCAATGAGCGCAGCTGCTACCACTGCTTCCATTTCATGATTTTAGTGCAAACATCATTTAAAAAGCAAAACATTTGCAATGTTAAATCTTTTGTACAAGATTATAGTTTGCATTTACTGTTTATGCTTAGAGTGTTGTATTATTTATTTATTTCACATTTCTTAACCAGGTTAGTCCAACGGAGTTTGCAAACAAACCTATTTTCAGTGGAGACCCGAGGAGAAAAGCCCCAGCAAACTTAAGTAAAAATAAAGTGACAATATACAAATATTAAACAACAATCTCAATACAAAATAATTGTAAAAAGAAAAGGTTATTAACTATTTGCATTGCATTGACAGTAAGCAACCCATTTTAAGTGGAGACCCAAGGGGAAAGAGCCTCAGCAAACATAAGCAAAGAGCCCTAGCAAACATAAGCAAAGATAAACGTACAGGACAAAAACTATTAAAACACTGCAAATGCGAAATTAATTATAAAGAGAAAAACAAAAGAAACAATTATGAACATTAAGGGTTACACTGATAGTAGTGGACTAAAATTTACTACATGAGAGTAAAAACAAAAAGATAATAGTTATTCAAAGGACAGACAATGTATAGACATTGATAGGAAATGGGGGGATAGTGTGGAGAATGGGAGGGGGCTATAGTAGTAGAGCTGAGGGTTTAGGAGATTAGTTTAAGCAGAAGTTACTAACAAAGAAAAAGGTAGGAGATGCAACAGGTTATACAGTGGGAGAGACTAAGACTACATGTGGTCAATGCAACAGCATAATTTCAAGTTTAGTAGGTGAGGTTTAAGCTCCTCTTTAAAACAGGGAAAGGAAAGGTCTGACCTAATATGGAGAGGGAGTTTGTTCCAATTTATTGTGGCAGAGTGTAAAGTAGTTTGCCAATATTCCTTTTGAGTTTATAAACTGAAAGATGCTGATCAGCACTCCGCAGAGGCTGGGGGGAGGGGTAGGGAGTAACATGGGAGGCGAGAGCAGGGCAGGCGGAGGAGTTGTTGAGTATGGCAAATGTAGTGTGGAGTTGCGATTGTAGGAGAAGGTGCAGAAATTCCAGCCACTGAAGTTTGTTTAGTGAGAGGCAGTGATGTGAAGAAGAGTGGTTGGCTTAGAATAAACCTGGCAATTTTGTTGTATGCTTGTTCCAGTTTCTGCATTGAAGTAGTTTAGATATTGGTAAGGATGGGGAAAGTGTACAGAAGACTGGGTAAGAAAAATGCCTGGGCAAGAATGCGTTTAGTGGCAGTAATGAGGAATTTTCTATAAAGTCCAAGTTTTTGGTGGGTTTTTTTTTGATGGCCTGTTGTATGTGCAAGTCAAATTTTAGTTGGTCATCAATTATTACCCCACGGAATTTGGTGTGTGAGGGAGGGGAGATAATGGTGCCATCTAGGGAGGATGTAGGTTGCTGGTAAAAATGTTGAAAAAGAGCAGTCCAAGTATGGAGCCTTGGGGTACTCCTGTATGAACAGCAAGGAAGGGTGAGAAAGCCTGCTACCATTTAACAGCTTTTCTACCAGTAAGGTAGGATTGGAACCAGAGGTTTAGGTCCGAGGGTTTGTTAAGAAGGATGGGATGAGATAGTGTCAAAGGCTTTAGAGAGATCAAGGAATAGACAGGAGATTAGGAGGTTGTTGTTCATAGCTTCTGCAACCTTTTGCCTAAAGGATAGTATGGCAGTTGAGGTACTGTGTTTAGGGCAGAATGCATGTTGCGAGGGGGTGAGGAGATTTTCGTGAAATGAGATAGGACAGTAGTTGAGTATGTATACATTTTTCAAGGATCTTAGAGAGCGGTGAAAGAACTTGAGATGTATACAATTTTCAAGGATCTTAGAGAGCGGTGAGAGAACAGCAACTGGTCTATAGTTAGAGGGTTCAACAGAATCGTCACCTTTGTGCAGAGGAGTGGTATAGAAGGAGTTCTATATTTCTAGTACGGTAGATTCCTGAATGGAGCGGTTGATTAAGATAGATACAGGATATACAATAGAGTCAGCAGCAATTTTCAGAAATTGAGAGGGGAGTTTATCAGTAGAGGGAGAGCATGGTTTTAGTTTAAGAAGCAGGGATTTGATGTATTTAGTAGAAACAGGTCACAAAGTAAAAGGCTGAGAAACAGAGGAACAGAGGTTTAGGGGGAGGTGAGTTGACACAGAAGAGTTGGGATGAGCAGAGTTACCAGAGGGCAGGAGTTTACATAGATGCTGTCTATGAAGTGTTTGTTGAGTAAATCTGCAGTTTCAGAGGGAGAGTGATGGGGGAAAGGGTTAGGGATGGTAGGAGAACCAGTATAGAGCAGGGAGTTGATAGTAATCCAGAATTTTCTGGGGTCATTTGAGTGAGAGCTTTGCAATTTAGTGAAATATTGGCGTTTATCCAAAATAATACATTTTTTACACGATTTCTGAGTTGCTTATAACCTTGGAGAAAGGTGGGAGTTTTAGTGGTTTGCCATTTTTTTCCATAGAGCATCTCTTTCATGCATCAAAGCATGAGTAGCTTTGGAGAACCAGGGTGCAAAATTAGATTTGGTTCTGATTTTGCAAGTTGGGGCAAGAGAGTTTAGGACATCAAGGAAAATGTGGTTGAATTTAGTAACAGCATCATTGAGCGGGAGAGTTTTTAGGAAAGACCAGCTGATGGCAGACAGTCTATAGTTAAAGGTTTCAGGGGAAAAGTTAGTCTGTTTCCTACAATCTCTGTAGAAATGGGGCTTAGAGAGAGGAGGACAGTGCCTTAAGATAGAGATGGGAGAATGGTCACCAACAGTCAGGGAAGGTAGAAGGGTTACAGTAGTTGTTAGGAGTGTTGGTCAAGATCCAGTCAATTGTAGAGCCAAGTAGCATTTCTACTGTAGTGGGTAGGGGTAGTGATCAGTTGTGAGAATCCATATAGGTTTATGAAATGTTGGGGGTGACTGACCAATAAGGGAGTTCCAATCTATATTAACATCTCCAAGAATGATGGCTTCACAGGGGATGGAGGTGTTTATCCAAGAGAATATATGTTCAAGGATAGGGATGTTTTTACTTGGGGGGATATAGAAAGAGGCAATAGCAAACTTCCTATAGTTACTGAGGTGACAGTCTAGAAGCAGTAATTCATCAGGGGAGAAACTAGGCAGGGTAATGTCTATAGGTGTTAGCATCAGTGAGACAGAGTACAAGATAGCCACCTCACCACCATTTTTGGGTGTCCTATCAGACCTATGGATGTTGTATTGAGGTGGCAGAAATTCAGAGGAACTGATATGCGGTTTTAGACAATTCGTTATTTTAATTTATTCTGGGTAGAAGCAGGAGGATAATGGAGTTGTCTAATTTTTCAATTTGTCTGTGGAAGACGGAGCTGTTGGCAAAGACTTTCAACAAAATATGCGAGATGGAGAGAGGAGTTCAAAAGGGCTGATAACGAAGTTAACAGTGCAGCCTGTGGACTGTGCTGGTAAAAGAGGGGAATGACTAACGAGAGGAAGAGTTTTTTTTCTTGTTAGAAAAGGCTAAAATCCTGAGTTTGGCTGTATGTGAGATGGAGGAAGAAATGGTAATGGAAAATATTTATATATTTATTTATTTATTTAATTTATTTATTTATTCCAGTTTGGTGACCGGGGAGGTCCACTGGGCCTGGGGAGCCCGTTTTCAGTGGAGGCCCGGGGAGAAAAGCTCCACAATACAAAGTTTAATTACATGATTAATTACAAAGAAAGTTAGGATTACAAACAACAGGTAGCATTCTAAAGAAAAAAGAGAAAAACAATATTTACAATTTAGTTCACTGGGCTTAGGAAGCCTACTTTCAGTGGAGGCTCGGGGAGAAAAAGCTACACAATACAAAGTTTAATTACATGAATACTTTCAGTGGAGGCTTGGGGAGAAAAGCTCCACAAATACAAAGTTTAATTACATGATTAATTACAAAGGAAGTTAGGGTTGCAAGCAACAAGTAGCATTCAAAGGAGTGAGAAAAAAATAAACTGTTTAGATTTTGGAGTAATAACAGGCATATAGTATTGTGGCTAAATTGTGCTGTTTGGTTACATATAAATCAACAATTTAAAGTGAGGTTGGGAAGGTAATAAGGTTAGCATGGAAATAACAGACAATGAAAAGAGGGAAGCAACAGACCACATGAAGTTGGTTCAAGAGGGTGGGAACTCTGTAAAAGAAAATAAAGGCAGCAAACAATGGTTGTATTGCCTATGAAGCTGTATTTAATCACATTTCTCCTTATCAAGCTGAATGGCAGTGATGCATTTGTGAGGAAAGGTTACAGGCCAATTACTGGAATGGCCCTTGCAACTAACAAGCAGGGTGGAAGATAAGTGAGAAATGTCAGATGTAACAAGATAGCAGTGAATTTCATGGATGGTGTTATCAAAAGGATAGAGAAGGTAGAACCAAAATGGAAGGACAGGGCATCAGAGGGAGCAGGATTTCAGGGGTGAAATACATTAGGAGGATGAAGAAGGTGTTAGCAAGATGGGAGAAGGGTTGGGGCTAAACAATTTGTGGGGAACTGAGCCAGAGCAGCCACATACAAAGGAGTTCTCTGTCAGCTAGAATATGAACTATCCATTTCTGTACCTGCCTACAAGAAAAATACCAGAAACTCCAGACAACCTCCAACACATCTGCTGATTTATTACAAACTCGCCCTTCTGCGATCATTGTTGTATCACCCTACAAAATGCCAAATGGCTACATATAAAACAAAGATTCAACCTACTGTTAGGATCCAAACTCTACAAACTACTCCATCTCCAGACATGTACTCCTCTTGCAGCTAAACCTCGTGAAAAAAAACTCATCGTACAAACAAACAAACATTACTCACACGCCACTCCAACTCTCATTACCCGACAGAACCAAACTCTACATCACTGCAAATGCATTTTCCCTTCAGGAACATGCTCTGGCAAGCATTACAAACTGGCCTAGAGGAAGCCCACAGTACAAATTCAGACTGCAGTCCAAAAAAGCACCTCTTTATCCAAGTCAAATGCTCCTACTTCAGTACAGGAAAAACTGCCTAGCACATTATCCCCATCTCCTTTCCACTTCTCTTCTCCTCTCACAGAACTGCTGATAGTCGATTCACTTTAAATACTATTGTACATATTGTACATTACACTCTATTTACTAGAATGTACATATACATTTTTCTATGTAAATAATCTGAACTACTCTGTTATTGTTTACATTTCTGAATTTTTGTTTGCAAAATGTATTGTATTTCCCCTGGGCTGAGCCTGGAATGGGTCAAAAATGATCATAGTACTAAACCTGTCTATATATATATATATATATATATATATATATATATATATATATATACACACACACACACACACACACACACATATATATATATATATATATATATATATACACACACACACACACACACACACACACACATATATATATATATATATATATATATATATATATATACACACACACATATATATATATATATATATATATATATATATATATATATATATATACATACATACATACATACACACACACACACACACACACACACACACACACACACACACACACACACACACATGAATGAATACATAGCATAGATACACACATACATGGATAGTGGCAGAACTGTGTTAAGAATGAAAAGTGAAGGAAAAAGGTATATTAGTACGGTGTGTAGGGGTAAACTAAGTAGAACATTGGTACAGTACAGAAGCACCGTGTAATTGGAAAAAAGCTTGGGCTGTAAAAAAGGTGGGCTGATTTTCAGGAAAATCAAAAGGGTGGACTGGGAACAGGAAAGTGAAGAAGGGCTTAAGAGTAGAGAGGTAGGGAAAAGACAGTATTGATGCAAACTGGGAAGTGTTACAGGAGGGGAAATGACAGATAAAAGACAAAGTGGAGGGACATTTTGAGTGGATGGACAGTGAGAAGAGCTGCTGGAAAAAAATTTCATGAAGTGGAGAAATTAAGGCTGATCTGGGACCAACAGAGGAGAATAGCATACAAGGGACATTTAATATGGGACAAACATGTAGATGTGAAAGCAGGCAACAGGTATTAAGAGGTGAGGGAAAAGATGAAGGGGGTGCTGAATATGTTTGTTATACAAGACAGTGAAGGGAACTCTAGAAAGAGACATTAAAAGAATGGTAAGAGATTTCTGGAAAGAAAATTGAGAAGGGATACTGGGCAGTTTCTTATTTGGTTTCTAAAGGTGTTTGGACAAAAGAAAATCTACACTATAGAGATAACAACAATAAACAGGAACACCAATAGTGGAAAAGTGGCTACGAGAAGATGCAAAGCCAGTATATAAAATAATAAAACACAATTCCTGCCCGCAGTCAAACCAGGCTGTAAGTCAACATAAAGTAAACTATTTCACGTCTCTTCAGACCTTCCAGACTCAAAGTTCCAAACCACGTCTCTTCAGACCTTTAAATCTTTTTAGAAGGATATAAGGCTACATCCAATGAAATAAATATATCCACACTCAATTCTGAGCAAGAATAAAAGCTTTCTTTATTGATATCCACAGTTGGTAAGCGCTTTCGCTATACAGCTTTATCAAACCCATAGTGACCAATGTTAAAGTAGTGTTTATATAGTATTATTCTAAGTAGGATGAATAAGACAATAAATCAATTAAACAATGATTAAGGCTTCTCTTAAAGATATATATGCACTCTAAAGCAAAAGACTGTATGTTAAAAGCATATGTCCATTATCAAATTAGACTTTCTTACATTCAAATTAATTTAAATTAATTTAAAATATTAAAATACATTCATAAAATCTGAATAAACTTAAAATATTAATATAGAAGTGTAAAAACATAAGCATTAACAAAGATTCCCTATTATTTGTTTAGACAACTATTTCATCTCAACCTATATTTTCTATTTTTAAGTGCAGGTTTCAGAGGAATCCTGTCATTTAGCCCTGGGGGTATATGAGCTTGTAATTTGATAATCCATTTAGTTTCTGCCTGCTCAGTGACTTATTCTATCCAGAACATTTCTTTTCTGGATGTCTTCATTTGGCGGATGCCAAATGGAGAATTCAATACTGGAGTACATAGGAAACTTTGTTATAAAAATACACTGTTACATAGGGACAGTATGCACCCTGGCCACATTTTTTCAAACATTACCAAAGGGCAAGGTATTAGGGTGTCTAGATTAAACCCACACCAAAAAGAGTTTGATAAAGAATTAAGTGACCTGGGTGCTAGACTGCGAGCTTGGAACTATAAACCAATAGAAATAGAAAGAGCTTTTACACATGTCAGAAATATTAGACAGGACAGAGTATGTCCTATTTTCTCTGAAGCAGGGATGCAAATTTATAAAACTAGTGTTGATGATGCACCAATCTTAACCACAGAACATCAACAGAGACTTACCCTGTTTTATACTCAGGATGTTCAATCCATCAAAGATATTATTAGCAAACATTGGGACATTCTTACATTAGATCCAGAAATTAAGAAATATGTAGGAGAACAACCACATTATATATTTAAGAATAAGAAAAATTTACATAGATTATTATGTTTCACAAATATGAAAATGGACACAGGGACACTAACTTTTGATGGTACTAAACCATGTTGTAAATGTAATTTTTGTTGTCATATCACCAACATTAATATGTTTGTGCACCCAACAACTGAAGTGTTCTCCTTTAAAGTTAATGCCAACTGTGACACAAGACATGTGGTTTACATTGCTATTTGTACATTCTGTACTTCTTTCTACGTAGGTAAGACTGATAGAAAATTGAAAGAAAGGATAACAGAACATCTCTATCAGATCCGTATTAAGTCTGAGGTTAATCCTTTATCTAAACATATATTACAGAATGACATCAGATACACTTTTATGTTTTCTGTTTTACATGTTAATACACCTAAGACTAGAGGAGGTGACATTGACAATTACACTGAGCAGGCAGAAACTAAATGAATTATCAAATTACAAACTCATATACCCCCAGGGCTAAATGACAGGATTCCTCTAAAATCTGCACTTAAAAATAGAAAATATAGGTTGAGATGAAATAGTTGTCTAAACAAATAATAGGGAATCTTTGTTAATGCTTATGTTGTTTTTACACTTCTATATTAATATTTTAAGTTTATTCAGATTTTATGAATGTATTTTAATATTTTAAATTAATTTAAATTAATTTGAATGTAAGAAAGTCTAATTTGATAATGGACATATGCTTTTAACTTACAGTCTTTTGCTTTAGAGTGCATATATATCTTTAAGAGAAGCATTAATCATTGTTTAATTGATTTACTGTCTTATTCATCCTACTTAGAATAATACTATATAAGCACTTCTTTAACATTGGTCACTATGGGTTTGATAAAGCTGTATAGCAAAAGCGCTTACCAACTGTGGATATCAATAAAGAAAGCTTTTATTCGTGCTCAGAATTGAGTTTGGATATATTTATTTCATTGGATGTAGCCTTATAGCCTTCTAAAAAGATTTAAAGGTCTGAAGAGACGTGGTTTGGAACTTTGAGTCTGGAAGGTCTGAAGAGACGTGAAATAGTTTACTTTATGTTGACTTACAGCCTGGTTTGACTGCGAGCAGGAATTGTGTTTTATTATTTTATCTACACTATAGAGAACTATTTATTTACCCTTTGATGAACAGGTTAGTCCCATTAGGCTAGTGGTCTCTCTTCAGAGGACACCAAACGTGATATTTGTACTACTAAGGGAAATTTGACTGGGACATTGAGGCATTTCCCCATCTCTTTTCGTAAGGGAACTCTGTTCATGCTGCTCTTTCGGACTTCCGTTCTGGGTGTGAAGGCAGCTCAGAGAAGCAGGAAGCAGAAAATCAAACATGGAGGAGAAAGAACGTTTTTTTCCAGGTACTGGAGAGAAGTGAAGCCATTAACTGAACAGCAGAAAGGTTGGAAATGTTAAATAACGAGTTAGAGGTTCAACGGAATGGAGAGATTGGAAAAGGGAGAAAAGGAGAGTTGGTTAAAAGGCAAAAAGGAGTCAAAGTAGGTATCATGAATTTGGAGGAGTTATTTCAGCAAAAAAGATGCTACAACACCTGAGGGCATCATTAAAACCCTCCAGTTGAGGGGAGGGGTTTGCAGGACGTTTATTTCAACGAACAAATTGAGTAGAGTGAACTGGAGAATAGAAAGGCAGTGTCATGGGGTAAAATAATGGACAGAATACAAGAAGTTTTTTAATAAATAAGATAGGAAGAAAAATCATACTAACAAACAGTAAGAGAATGTGAAAGAAAAGAAGAGAAAAGAGGAAAACAGAAGTAAGAAAAAGCATCGAGTAAGAAGTATCAGCAAAACAGAAAATGAACTAGACAGGTATGAAGTATGGGACAGCATCATTTCTCTACTGGGTACTGAACCCAGAGAAGTAAGAGCATTTATTTGTATTAACAAAGGTACTTTCATGACATTTTTTTCGAGGAAGCACAGTATATGGAAAAATTCTTAGAATATGAAAGAGAGAATGAAAAGCCTTGGAATTTATATGTTGCACAAGCATTTAACAGGGAAGCTAAAAAAAAAGAGTATTCATACAATTTTGTAATGAAGCTGAAAGAGACAGTCTAAAGACTACTTAAAAACTGTGGAAAGAGATGTAATGGACATTAAAGACTTATGACAATAAAGGTTTATGGACTTGGAGATGGGAATGTGGTGTTGTATTGAAAATGCAAAATGATAAAATGCCATTTTTCCTAGTATAATTAGTGTGGAAAGGAGTAATGGATTGGTTAAATACTGGGGTCAACCAAAGACATGATCTTTTTGTTGTAAAAATGACAATTAATAAATGTGACAAAAATGTTTAATTTGTGGTAAGGCTGGTCATTAAGTAAAAAAAAATGTGAGCAAAAATGAACAAAATGTGAAAAAATAGGACATTCAAGGATGTAATGTTGAAAAGAATCATACTCAGGAAACAAAGGTAGACCAAGAAAGAGAGATTGCTTCAGGAGATAAAATAGAGGAGACACAGAAAGAAAACAGAAATGAGAAAGATATATGAATGGAAATAAAAGAATATACGAGTGAAAAAAGAAAAATAAGGTGAGTTAGAAAAAGAATTAAGTAATTCAAGTGATGAAGGGAAAGATAAATGGATAAGGGTTAAATGTAAAAGAATCTCTATTAGAAAGAGTGAAAACTAGTAAACACATGTTTAAAAAAAGTATAGTTCTGTACACTTACCATAAAATGTAGATGTTCGAGGGTATTCACTGCTGCAGTCATCACACTTGGGTTATCATGCCAGGGGTAGCCCTCAGTTGGCCAGAATACCAGAGGTTTAGTATTTCTGCATCGGTTGCTGTCGCTCCAGGACTGACATCAGGTCGTCAGTGGTATAAAATCGGGCAGCTGACACCATTACATCAGTTTTTCTTGCCCCAACTGTCAGGAGACCCCAAATAGAGTGCGAGGTTATGGTGGAAGAACACCACCAGTAGAAAGTTGTTATCTCTTTTGGCTTTTCCCGGTCAGGGGTCGCCACAGCGGAACTCCGGTCTACTAATAATTGGCAGTAGATTTTTATGTGCAGAGTTGCCAGCCCTGACGCACAACCTTCAACGAAGGTACGCCTATTCACACACGTCTCCACACAGAAGACGCTTTAGCTGAGAATCGAACAGGACAACGTCTTACTGTGAGGCGACAACACTACCGCAGCACCACCACCGCAGTACCACCAGTAGAAAATAAATACCATAAAAACCCCTGTAAGGAGAGAGGAAGAGAGAGAGAGAGAGAGAGAGAGAGAGAGAGAAGGGGGATGGAGGATGGGAAAAGTACAGTTGTGTTCACTTACCATAAATGTAGATGTTAGAGTGTATTCATTGTTGCAGTCATCGCATTTGGGTTATCTGCTTGCAGGTAGCCCTCAGTCGGCCTGATTATCAAAGTCTTAGGTCCTGCGTCGGTTGCTGTCTCATCTTCCATGATGTCAGGTAGTCAGGGGTATAAAGCATGCAGCCGATGCCATTACATCAGTTTTTCTTGCCCCAGATGTCAGGTGCCCCCATAATGGGAAGCAATTATATACAAGGTTACACCTAAAACAAAAAGCAAATACACCAGAAAGCTTTAAGCATAGTAAACAAGAATAGCGGTATAGTCAACAGAAGTCAGGGGGCTGGAGGGAGGATAACCAGGACTGCAACAGTGAATACACTCGAACATCTACATTTACGGTAAGTGTACACAACTGTACTATGTTCTTTGTGTTTCACTGTTGCAGTCATCACATTTGGGTAGACTCCCAAAGCTAAGGAAGGGAGGAGGCAATTAGATAGCATTAGGACCAGCTGTAAGGCCCTGCAAGACTGCAGTGGCAAAGCTAGCTCTGGATTTAGACAAAAATTGGCAAGTGGTAATGATTGGTGAAGGTATGTACAGAACTCCAGGTAGCAGTTTTCTAGGATGTCCCTGGTAGGGACACCTCTGAGAAAGGCTGTAGAGGTAGATGCAGCCCTGGTTGAATGAGGTATTATCCCCTGTGGGGTAGGTTTTCCATTGTACTTATAGCAGAAATGAATGCAATGGCCTATCCACTTAGAAATGGTTTGCTTTGAAATGGCCTTCCCCTCTGCCCCTGCAGCAAATGCACCCAGTAGCTGTTCAGATTTCCTGAGAGGCTCAGTCCTGTCCAAGTAAAATCTAAGTTGTCTGTGCATATCCAATGAGTGCAGTATTCATTCCCATTTGTTCTGTGGATTAGAAAAGAAGGTTGGCAAATGAACTGACTAATTAAGGGCCACACTGGATACCACCTTGGGCATAAAGGAAGGATTGGTCCTGAGGGACACCCTGTCCGCATGGAAGATGATGAAAGGCTCCACTGCCATGAGGGCCTGTAATTCAGACACCCTTCTTGCTGAAGTGATGGCTAGAAGTAAGGCTGTTTTCCAAGAAGGGAATTTCAACTCTGCATTTGCCGCTAACTCAAAGGGAGGTTGAGTGAGCTTTTCCAATACAAAGTTAAGGTCCCAAGCTGGAGTAGGGGCTCTCCTGGGTGTTCTTAAGTTTTTGGCCCCTCTGAGGAATTGCTTCAGCAGTGGATGAGAGAAGAGGGGTGGCTTTGTATTATGTGCTGAAATGGCCGAGGCATGAATTTTGATGGAAGAAAAGGAAAGCCCTTGTGAAGCATATCAGTTAACTATTGAAGAATGTGCGGTAAATTGGGCACTGTTGTGCCCATTCCCTGAGTTTGGCTCCAGGAACAGAATCTTTTCCCTTTTTCAGCATAGGATTTTCTAGTACTAGGCCACTTTGCCTCCATATTGACATCACTTGTTATTGAGGGATGGTAACAGAGAGATCAGGTAATTAGCCAGGCTGCAAGGTTCAGGGTTTGAAGTTGTGGGTGCAGAATCTGGCCCTCCTGCTGGGACAGCAGGGCAGGGGTCTGAGGCAGGTGCCATGGTTCCAGCAGTGACACTGCACAAGAGGGGGTACTAGTGTTGGCGTGGCCAGTCTGGTGCAATCAATATTGCCCTTGGTTTGTCCTGTTTGATCTTTAGTAGCACTTTGGAGAGGAGAGGCAGAGGGGGAAAGGCATAAACTGATAGGTTTTTCCAGGTGAAGGACAGGGCAGGGCATCCACTTTCCAAGCTGGTCTGAGGGGAGTCCTTGTGCAGAATTTGTCTAATTGGTAGTTCTGAGGGGAGGCAAACAGGTCCATCTCTGGGCTCCCCCATTTGTTTCTCAAAATGTTGAATATCTTTGGTTCCAGTTTCCACTCGTGTGGGTCCATGAGATTTCTGCTTAGACTGTCTGCCATTGTATTTAGCTTGCCTGGCAGGAACTGAGCTTGTAGGTGCACTTGGTAGCTCAAGGCTGTGTTCCACAGAGCCATGGTTAATCTGCAGAGAGGGTATGAGTGGATTCCCCCCTGCTTGTTTATGTACCACATAACAGTGGTGTTGTCAGTCTTTACCAATAATTGTCCTGGAAGAATGTGGTCCTTGAAGGCTGTCAGAGAATTCTGTACAGCTAACATTTTTTTTTCATTGCTATGCAGTTCCATTTGCCTTGAATGCACTGTCCTGCCAAGTGAGCCCCCCATGCATAGTCTGATGAGTCTGTTAGGGTTTGGGTGGCAGGGGGTAGAGTGAATGGCAGTCCCTTGTTGTGGTGGCAGGCCTCTGCCTACCAAAGGAACTCTGTCTTTAGACAAGGGATATCATTGATTCTAGGTCCTGAGAATGTTGACACATAGGCTTTTTAGATCCCATTGTAGTTTCCTCATATGCAGTCTTGCATATGGAATTAGTAGAATGCAAGAGGCCATGAACCCCAGGACTGGCAATATTTTCCTTGCAGATAGCTGGGTCTTTGTGGCCAGTAGTTTGAAGCAGGCTGTCAAATAAACTTGTTTCTCTGGCGTGAGATAGGCCATCTGGGAAGTTGTATTCAAGCTAGCTCCCAGGAATACAATTTGTTGGCAGGGTACTAGATGTGATTTCTTTTTGTTTATGGTGTACCCCAGAGAAGTTAGTAATTTCTTTACAAATGCCAGATGATTTAATAGTATGCCCTGGCTTTCTGCCTGAATTAGACAATCGTCCCTGTATGGGTATATCTGAATATTTCTTTGCCTGCAAAATGCAATGACTGGAGCTAGGCACTTTGTGAATACCATGGGCGCAGTAGATAAGCCAAAGGGCAGTGCAGAGAAC
Source organism: Protopterus annectens (assembly GCF_019279795.1). Lineage (NCBI taxonomy): Eukaryota > Metazoa > Chordata > Ceratodontiformes > Protopteridae > Protopterus > Protopterus annectens. The sequence goes on along the minus strand of NC_056747.1, from coordinate 706,993,731 downwards.
TGATAGTGCATGTAGCCTGCTCAGAAGCGTAGGTATCTTCTGCAAGATTCCCTGAATGAGATGTACAGGTAGGCTTCCTTTAAATCCAGTGTTGCCAACCAGGCATTTTTGCCTAGCATGGGAAGCAGCTGATGAAGAGTTAGCATTTTGAAATTTGGGATTACCAAAAAGATGTTTAGGATAGACAGGTCCAGGATAGGACGTCAGGAACTGTATTTTCTGGGAACCAGGAAAAGTCGAGTAAAAACCTTGCCCCCATTCTTCTTCTGGGACAGGTTGAATAGCCTTGATGCTTAGAAGACAGAGAACCTGCTTTTGATCCTCTGCCCACTGATTTGGGGGTAGGTCTGGCCAACCGTTTGGGGTTGGTAAGGAGTGGAAGTGGAATCTGTATCCTTGGGAAATAATATTTAAAACCCATTTGTCTTGGGTAATGAGCTCCCAGTTTTTTGCATGCAGGGCGATCTTTCCCCCTAAATGAACAGTCAGTTAAGCAGGGCTTGGAAGGTTTAAAGTTAAGTCATTGTGACAGTTTACCATGGGGGGGGGTGTCTTACTACTTCCAGCTTTGGAAGTGGGAGCCCCCACTGCTTAGGTCTGTGAGTACCTTGAGGCTGAAGCCTGGGTGGTCTGCTGGTTCTGGGTTTGGACTGAGAAGGCCTGGAAGAGGCAGGAAAGGATAAATTCTTAGAAGACCAGTGCCTACTAAATCTGGGAGGCTGTATTTGCAGGAAATCTTTAACAGTTTGCATAGATTTAGCTTTTTCCTCCATCTTTTTAAGTACTTCTACTGCTTGGTTGCCAAACAGGCGGTCTTGGTTTAAGGCAGCATCCAGTAATTTAGCTTTAACATGATCTGTCAAAGTTTGCTCCTTAAGCCAAGCATGCCTTCTAAGTACAGACCCAGTGACAGCAGCCCTGCAAGATGCTTCTAATGATTCAAAACCACATTGCAAAGTATGGTATTCCAACTTGTTCAGCAGAATGCATTAAATCCTGTCTTTCTTTATTTTCAGCATAGTCAGGAATCAACATCATTTTCTGTTAAGCAATCCAATAATATGCTGCTGATACTTTAACATATGAAACTGGCAGTTTAAGGCCCCAATGGCCAAAATTGCCGAAGTGTAAACCTTCTTAACCCATCTGTCCAGTACCCTGGAATCTCTATCAGAGGGGATAGGGTTTTTGGCAGTAGTAGCCTTAATGCCTTTGGGTCCCTGTGAAATGGTCTCAGGGTCTGCAGTAGGATTCTTAAAGAGGAACTTGAGAGTCAGGTACTCTAATACCTGTCAGGTTTTCTGGGAGCCAGGGGTAAAGTATCAGGGGCCAGGCTAGATTCCAAGAAGGCATCATCTACAATGTCCAGTAAGGAGGGATAGCTAAAGGCCTGTGTTGAGGTAGGAGTAAGAATTCCCTAAGCCTCTTTTTGGAGGGAGAGTAATCCTGGCTTTCCTGGCAGAAATGCTCCCTAAGAGTATGCAAAGTTTCACCAAAAGAGAAATCCTCTGGAGGGGAAGCAGATGGAATGGAGTCCTCTGCATCAGAATCCTCATGGGTAGATAAGGCCAACTCTTGGTCATCAGAAAAAACAGAAATTTCAGAATCCTGATCAGAAGAATCAGAAGGAAAATCAGTTCTAGGTCTCTTAGAGGGGAAGGGTGGCTTCCCCTGATTAGAGTAATAAGGTCTTCAGTCATTCTTATTTGTTTTTTAGGCATAAGGGCCTGACCATGCAGTCTGGGCGTCAGTGGATCGAGATTCAGGCCTTGAAGAAGATGGCGTCAGTTTAATATGCAAGTCAGTAGGCCTGAATACACCCTCAGAAGCCGGTGCCTGCACAGCAGCTTCGGAACCATCCAAGGTAGAGACATCTGCAGGTTCCACAGTTGAAGAAGCATCTTGCGGCATACCGGACTCTGAATGGGTCTCAAGTGAGGTCTGCGAATCTGAAGTAGCAGGTATCAGGGGCTGCAAAAGCGCCTCACTGAGTACCGGCGAACAGGCAACTAGCTTAACGGAAGCATCGTCAGCAGCTTTGGATCTATGCGGCCTGTCTGTCTATCTTTGCGTTTTTTCAGAATGTCGGTAGTCGGGTGGCTTACCAAAGCCATTTCTGGATAACTGAAGCGAGTACCAAAATATTTAGATGCAAAAATTAATCAATGACGAATAGTTCAAGGTTTGAATAAGACACAAAACCGACAGTGAGGGAAGTCGTGGTCTGGGCCTAAGCAAGGAATGCAGTACGAATTAAAATCTTTATGAGGTATTTGCTTTCCACAAGAAATACAATTGTTAACTTTTACTGACATCGGTTTAGAGCAAGAAAAAGTTTCCTCCATGGGGTACTTATCTTTGTTGAAGACTTCAGATCTGAAACTCAAAAACTAAAATTTCAGGAGTCGGCTGACCAGCACTTGCGAACTGCTTCTGCTTCAGGCACCTCACGGCAAGAAAGACTGATGTAATGGCATCGGCTGCATGCTTTATACCCCTGACTACCTGACGTCATGGAAGATGAGAGAGCAACCAACGCAGGACCCAAGACTTTGATAATCAGGCCAACTGAGGGCTACCTGCAAGAAGATAACCCAAATGTGATGACCAACAGTGAAACATGAAGAACATCCAGGAATGCAACAGTGAATACACTTGAACATCTACAATTATGGTAAATGTACACAACTGTATTATATTCTTCGTGTTTCACTGTTGCAGTCATCACACTTGGGTTGATTCCCAAAGCTGAAGAAAAGGGTGGAGGCAGTCAAGAAGACTGGGGGCTGTCTAGGATGCCCTGCAAGACTGCAGTGGTAAAGCCTGCCCTGGATTTGGAGAAGACAGGCAGGTGGTAATGCTTGGTGAAGGTATGAACAGAAGTCTGCGTTGCAGCCTCCATGATGCCACTGGTGGGGACCCCTCTGAGAAAAGCTGCAGAGGTGGAGGTTGCCCTGGTGGAATGCGTCCTGATCCCCTTTGGGGGCAGTTTCCCATGCTGTTTGTAGCAGAAATGGATGCAGTGTTCTATTCATTTGGAGATGGTTTCTCTGGATATGACCTTGCCCTCTGCCCCTGCTGTGAGGCTGACTAGCAATTGGCCAGTTTTTCTAAAAGATTTATTCCTAGACAGATAGAATCTGAGTTGTCTGTGCACATCTGGAGAGTACAGAATCCTTTTCCCCCTTGTTTTGTGGGTTAGGGGAAAAAGGTGAGCTAATTAAAGGATTGGTTGAGAGCCACACTGGACACCACTTTAGGCATGAAGGATGGGTTAGTCCTGAGGGAGACCCTGTCAGCATGGAAAATGATGAAGGACTCTACAGCCATGAGTGCTTGTAGCTCTGAAACTCTTCTAGCTGAAGTGATGACCAGAAGCAAGGCTGTTTTCCAAGAGAGGAATTTTAACTCTGCTGAAGCTGCAGGCTCAGAAAGGGGTAGGGTGAGCTTTTCCAACACAAAGTTATGGTCCCAAGCTGGGGGTAGGAGCTCTTCTGGGTGGCCTTAGGTTGTTAGCCCCTCTTAGGAACTGTTTGATGAGAGGGTGTGAGAAAAGAGGTGGCTCTGTGTTGTATTGAGCAGAGATAGCAGAGGCATGAATTTTAATAGAAGAGAAGGACAGACCCCTGTGTAGTAGGTCTACTAGGTAATCCAGGATGAGAGGAAGGGAGGGCTTTGTTGTTCCGGCTCCCCTAGCCTGGATCCAGGTGCAAAACCTTTTCCACTTGTCAGCACAGGATTTTCTAGTGCTGGGGCATCTGGCCTCATGTATAACATCCAGGACTTGTTTACTTAGGCTGGCAGCTTGAGGAGAGGTCAGGGATTAAGCCAGGCTGCCAGGTTCAGGGTCTGCAATTGGGGATGCATGAATTCTCCATTGTTCTGGTCAGGAGTGCTGGGATATGAGGTAGGTGCCATGGTGGCCAGGGGTGACAGGCTGTGCAGCAGTGGGTACCCGTACTGGCGTGGTCAGTCTGGGGCAATCAAGATTGCCCTTGGTTTTTCCTCCCTTATTTTGAGCAGTACCCTTGAAATGAGTGGTAGAGGGGGAAATGCATAGATCGAGAGGTTTACCCACTGGAAATATACAGCATCCACTTTCCAAGCATTGCTGTGAGGTTCCTGTTGCAGAATCTGCTGAGCTGATGACTGGAGTGGGAGGCAAAGAGGTCCACCTTCGGCGTGCCCCATTTCTGGGTTACAAGGTTGAAGGTTCTGTGGTCTAGCAGCCACTCCTGTGGGTCTAGCAGGTTCCTGCTTAAGCTGTCTGCCAGAGAGTTTAGGGAGTCTGGCAGGAATTGTGCTAGCAGGTGTATCTGCACGGCTGAGGCCGTATGGCAAAGTGTCATGGAGGCAGTTTTGGACCCGTGTGGTCTGTCTCCGTCTTTATCCTTACTTTTTTTGGAAGATCGGTAGTTGGATGGCTTACCGAAGCCATATCAGAAAACGAGCGAAAATATCTAGCTACAATAAGGGCCCGATGACATAGTTCTGGCATTGAACAAAGCACAAATGCGACAGTGAGGGACGTTGTGGTCTGGGTCTAAACAGTTGACGAAGTAAGAATGGAAGTCTTGGTGTGGTATTTGCCTTCCACAGGCGAGACAATTAAATTTTTCTGACATCAGTTAGAGCAAGAAAAAAAAATCCCCAATGAGGTACTTAGCTTTAGAAGACTTCAACTTCAATTCAGAAACGAAAAATCAGGTAGCGGCCGACCGGCACTTGTATGAACTGCTTCTGCTTCAGGCTCCTCGGCAAGAAAGACTGATGTAATGGTGTCGGCGGCCTGATTTTATACCATTGACGACCTGACGTCAGTCCTGGAGCAACAGCAACCGACGCAGAAATACTAAGCCTCTGGTATTCGGGCCGTATGAGGGCTACCCCTGGCAGGATAACCCAAGTGTGATGATCGCAACAGTGAAACACGAAGAACATCAATGGGATAGGAGGAAAGAAAAAGGAAAAGGATAAAAACAACAGAAACTTTTCCATAAAGTGAGAATTCTAGACATAAATGTGAATAGTACAAAAATTTTCAATGAAGGTTAGGAGTGTTGGAATGGTGTGGATTGTTAGATATGGATATCATAATATTAATAGATAAGAAAAACAGAAGAAGAAGAAAGAATTCAAATAAATAGGTTACGGGAAGAAAGGTTATAAAGAACATAGGAAAAGAAAAATGCTCAGGCATAGCAATTTTATGTAAAGAATGTATAAAAATTCTGGGTTACACAACAGTAGTATTAGGAAGAATATTAATATTAGACATAAGATGGAAAAAACAAATATGTAGAGTAATTATACTTTATGCATACACTTTACAGAAACAGAGAAAGATTATACTTAGGAAAATACTTGATTATGTTAGTGTGAATATGCAGGTAATAGTAGTGAGAGGCTAACTGTAATTTAAGACATTGGAGAAAAGAAGGGACAGATGTAAAAGTAACTTCAGAGATGTTTAAAAATGGTAAACTATACTTATTGAAGAGTCTATATTATATCCTCGAACGCTTAAAAAGCGAACGCTGATTGACTGAACTTATTTTCGTGAAACTGCAAAACATTGAAGCAGCAGAAACTCGAATTTTTTTCCTAGGGAAAGAATTTGGTTGTCTGTTTCTGTTGCTTCCGTATTTTCAGTGTTATGGTGGAAAGTTACCGGTCGGATTCAGGTAAGTGTGCGATTGTGTGGATGTGAGTGTTAGGGTGATTTAGGTGAGTTAGGGTTAGGGCTCGGGTTAGGTGTATGTGCGCGACTGAGTGGACATGAGGGTTAGGGCGGATTTAAGTGAGTTAGGGTTATGGAGTGGGTGAGGTGAGTGTGTGATAGTGATGGACCTTAGGGTTAGGGTTTGGGTTAAGGTAAGTGGGTAGTTAGTGGTGTGTGCATAGTTTAGTGTAGGGTTAGGTATCAGATTTTAGGTGTATGTGTGTGGATTTCTGTTTGTTTGGTGTGCTTGTGTTGTGTGTATGTGTTTTGGATCAGCAATTTTTTTCCCTGGGAAAAAAATCGCTGATCTGACAGTTCGAGATTGTAAGCTTTCGTTTAAATTAGGTCAATCAATCAGCGTTCGCTTTTTTTAAGCGTTCAATGATATAATATAGACCCTTATGGAAAAGCAAACATTGGACATATAAAAGGAACAAGCTGAGAACTGAAATTGTTTAAATTTATAGTATCAGAGTGTCTAAGGATATTACATCAAGGAGTTAAAATTGCAGTTTTTTCAACCATGCAATCTGGATAGAGATTAAAGAAAAAATACACTATATAAAAATAGGTAGTGGTATAAAAAGAATTAATGAATCATTTAAATGGGCATGTAAAGGAAATAATACATAAACTATGATTAGATCACATAAACATGAGAAGA
>NC_056747.1:706942345-706982345 GCF_019279795.1 Protopterus annectens | reverse complement strand
AAACTGAATCTGCTGCAACATCTTATTATCAAGACTCTCAAATTTAGTATGCACTAGCATGTCCCTCAAACTTTTTCCTTTTTTATATGAAAAAACGGGAATCTGCTGTACCAATCCTGATAACTCCTGAAGTCTATAAAAGAATTTCCAATAGTGCCCAATAGTTTGTTTTACACTGTCACTTAGAATAAGTTTGTTTGTGTCTTTCGGCTTTTCCCGGTTAGGGGTCGCCACAGCGGAACTCCGGTCCGCTAATGATTGGCAGTTGATTTTTACATACCGGCTTGCCAGGCCTGATACACAACCTTCAACGAAGGTATGCCCATTCACGCATGTCTCCATGCAGAAGATGCTCTAGCTGAGAATCGAACCGGACAGCGTCTTACTTAGAATAAGTCATAACTGCAAAAAAGCTGCCATGTGTAATTTTGCTCTTCTCTTTACATGAAGAACCTCTATATACTATATTAGTAGTATCTCAATATCTTTCTCTATTTATTCTTTTGACACTTTTCTCTATCACCTGTGCATAATAATTTCTATTTATAAACATCCACTGTACGCTGCAGCTCTTGTTCAAAATCTTGATTGTTGTTACATATTCTCGAAATTCTCAGGAATTCTCCATATGGTAGAGAATCTAGAGTGTGTCTACAATGAGAACTATTACCCAACAAACTGATTAGCCATTCCAAATTTTCTATGTAGGTTAGTATTTATTCCCTTTCCAATTACCCCTTCTAATGTTATATCCAAAAATGAAATTATATTACCGTATTGTAAACCATCAAACTGTATAAGAAATCTATTATGTTGCAATTCTGTTATAAAATCTTGAACAAATTTTATTCCACCTTCACAGAGAAAAAACAAGTCATCTATAAATCTGAAATAGAACATATTGTTTATAGAATGAATTTGTATAAATATATTCTGTTTCAAACATACCCATATATAAATTAGCATACATAGGCGCAAATGAGGAACCCATTGCTGTACCCTGTAGCTGATGGCAAACTATCTTCAAAACAGAAAAAAATATTTTCTAAACTAAATTGTAAAATTTCCATAACACAGTGTGCTAATGGATGATCACCCAAGTATATGCTGAGAGCGTCCTTTCCATATGTGCGTTTGATATTTGTGTGTAGGCTTTTTACATCTGCTGTTATCCAGTACATTTCATTTTTCCAATTAACATTTTTTATTTTATCCAAAAAGTCAAATGAATCCTTTATATATATGAAGGGAGACGTTTAACTCCCTTTAATAAACATTTATGTAATACCATTCCTAAATTATGTAAAAAACATTTTCTTAGACACAATTGGTCTCCAAGGTGGAGTATTCAGATTTTTATGCAATTTGGATAAACAGTAAAAATATGCAGTTTGTTTCTTCACAAAGATAGTTTTTTCTCCACATCTTGTTCAGTCCAATACCCTAATCTTAACCCCTTATTAATCAAACATACTCTGATTTAGCTTCTTCTACTTTAGATCTCATTACAACTTCATATACTTCCAAAGAACACAGCCAGCACTTGGAGAGTTGGATAGACCAGTGTTTTATTCATAAAATAGCTTTTTTTTTCAAGCAGTTTCGGCATAAACACCAAAACCTTCATCAGTGTGAATAGAGCTAACACCAAATCATATTTAAATAGGCTCAAACCAACAAACAGTGATTGTAATTGGCTGATCATAACTGACCATTAAGTCCAGGCGGGAACAAACCCCCACACTGGGCAGGTCTCATGGCTGTGGAATATTGGTTACAGATCTCTGAAATATATCCACCTGGTTTTAATACTTTTCTCATTGGACTTACTGAGAGTTCTAACCATGAACATTTTTTTATTATCAGGAGGAATGTTTCTGGCAGACTTGGGGTACAGCCATGGGGGAATCTTTTGCCCCCATATGTGCAGATCTATTTATGGCTTATTTGGAACAACAATTAATCTATGATCCTCTTCATAATATATACTTACCCGAGATGGACATCTGGCGTCTATATCTGGATGATTGCTGGTTGATTTGGAAGGGTGATTTAGAATACCTTAATGAGTTAATTCAATATACGAATGATAACAAGTGGGGTTTACAATTTACATGTCATCATGATCAAAAATGGATAACCTTCTTAGATGTTTTGATCATTAAGAATTTGAATGGCACCCTTGATACTCAGGTCTTCCGTAAATTCCCCGAATATAATTCTATATTACATGCTACCAGCTTTCATCCTCCACATGTTACTCGTAACATTCCGAAATCACAATTAGGCTCCAACGGATTTGTTCTGATGCTACACAATATGAGAACTCAAGAAAGGATATGGTTCAGAGATTTAAATGTAGGGGCTAATAGCCTGGGACTACTACTATGGCTTGCCATCAGGTATCTGGGAAGGATAGGTCAGAATTAATGGAATATAAGACCAAATCTAGAAATGCTTCTACCCAGCTCAGGTTTAAAACTACGCATGGCAGGAATACGGACATGTTTTGTCAGGTTATTCATCGTAACTGGAACATACTGCAGGCAGATCATAAACTCGGGCAATTGGTCAATGACAGGTACCATTTTGGTTTTAGGAGAGGCAAAACAGTGGGTGCATATCTCAATCACTATAAGCACTGATTAACCAGGGCTAGAGAGTTAACACAGATAACACTCACAGGGGAAGCTGCTATTGGATAATATCCATGTGGCCATTGTGCCCACTGTAGTAGTATTAATAGAATTAGCAGTTTCACCACTCTTAACACAGCCAGGGTATATATTTGTTTCTTTGCTAATTGTTCTTCGGATTGGGTGGTGTATCTTGCTACCTGTTCCTGTGGTGCTTTTTATGTGGGCCAAACATCTAAGGCTTTTAAATTTCGGGTTAGCCATCATCTTAGTAGTGACATTAAACATCAAAGGACTAGCAATGCTTTGTATAAGCATGTTTTGTTACATCCATCTGCCAGGTTTAGGTTTACCATTATTGACATTAAGGGCAAAAGAAACAACATTATTGGCTGGCATACAATTTTAGATAACAAAGAAAAAATGGCTAGTCAGACTGGGGGGGTTTGTTCCCACCTGGACTTAATGGTCAATTATGATCAGCCAATTACAATCACTGTTTGTTGGTTTGAACCTATTTAAATATGATTTGGTGTTAGCTCTATTCACACTGTTGAAGGCTTTGATGTTTATGCCGAAACCGGTTAAAAAAAAATGTCTTGCTATGTTATGAATAAAACGCTGGTCTAACCAACTCTCCAAGTGCTGGCTGTGTTCTTTGGATGTTTACTTGGTTGAGCCGTGCACTGCCGTACTTGCAGGAGTGCTCATGGGTGAGGAACTTCATATACTTGGTCATCCTGTAGCAAATCATAGCACATTTTACGGTATTGTGAATGGTGATTCACTACTATTTTATTTCCCTTGTCTGAAGGTTTTATGACAAGTTTTTTTCTGATTAGAAAACTATTTTAGTGCTAAATATTCACTTTTTGTCAAATTATACTCAACATTTCTTTTATCAAAATCTTTAAACATTTCTACTTCAAAATCAACCACAGACTGAAAAGTACAGTTTTGTACCTACCATAAATGTAGATGTTCGAGTGCTAATACAGCTGCAGTCATAACAGATGGGTTCTCCTGCCGACAGGTGGGTCCTCGGTCGGCCGAATTCCAAAGTCTAGGTCCGGCGTCGGTTGTCGTCGCCTCTTCCCTGACGTCAGTGCAACAGGGGTATAAAAGAACCAGCCGACGCCATGTTCTTCAGTTTTTCTTGCCCCAGATGTCAGGTGCCCCCAGAAGGAAGGCAATACATAAAATTATGAAGTAATGCAATGCAATATAATCAAAAAACAGTAGTTGCAAGCAAATACACCATAAAAGAATACCCCTAGAGGGGAAGGAGGGAGGGAAACCTGGACTGCAGCTGTATTAGCACTCGAACATCTACATTTATGGTAGGTACAAAACTGTACTATGTTCATCGTGCATACAGCTGCAGTCATAACAGATGGGTAAAATCCCAAAGCTAAGAAAGGGGTGGTAGGCACTAGGTGGAACTAGGAGGAGCCAAAATGCCCTGCAAGACTGCAGTGGCAAAGCCTGCTCTAGATTTGGAGTATAATGGTAGGTTGCAGTGTTTGGAGAAGGTATGCACAGAACTCCAAGTGGCTGCTTCCAAGATATCCTTGGTAGGAACTCCTCTGAGGAAGGCTGCAGAGGTGGCTGTGGCCCTGGTGGAGTGAGTTCTAATGCCTGTAGGAACAGTTTTGCCATGAAAGGAATAGCAAAAGCGTACGCAGTGGGCTATCCATTTTGAGATTGTCTGCTTGGAAATTGGCTTTCCTGGAGCTCCTACCGCATAGGCCACAAAGAGCTGTTCTGATTTTCTGAAGGGCTTTGTTCTGTCCAAATAATAATGCAGTTGCCTGTGGATGTCCAAGGAATGTAGTAATCTCTCCCCTTTGTTTTGAGGATTGGGATAAAAAGTAGGTAAATGTATGGCCTGATTTAAAGTTTCCCTGGATACCACATTAGGCATAAAGGAAGGGTTGGTTCGTAAGGAAACTCTGTCCTGATGGAAGATGATAAAAGGCTGGACAGCCATGAGGACCTGTAGTTCTGAAACTCTATGAGCTGAAGTGATAGCCAGAAGGAAAGCTGTTTTCCAGGACAAATACTGCAAATCTGATGAAGCAGCTGGCTCAAAAGGAGGCAAAGTCAGTTTTTCCAGAATGAAATTTAGATCCCAAGCAGGTATTGGTTGTTTCCTTGGAGGTCTTAAATTCTTAGCCCCTCTGAGGAACTGTCTTAAAAGAGGGTGAGAGAATAAAGGAGGATCAGTGTTGTATTCTGCAGAAAGAGCTGAGGCATGGATTTTGATGGAGGAGAACGAAAGTCCACTGCTTAGTAGTTCAGCCAAATATTGTAGTATTTGAGGTAAATTCAGTTTTCCAGGGTTCCGGCCCTTTTTCTCATTCCAGACACAAAAACGTTTCTATTTTGCGGAGTAAGCTTTTCTAGTTGATGGCCTTCTGGCCTCCAAAATGACATCCTGCACCTCCTTGGAGAGTAGGGCCTGCTGTGATGCTAAGGAATCTTCCATGCGGCTAGCTTGAGTGTTTTTAGCTGACTGTGAAGAGTTTTGAAGCTGTGCTGAGTCAGAAGAAGAGGCATTAGAGGCAGGGTCCATGGAGGGGAATGAGTCAGGCTCCCTCAGGAGTGGGTACCAGTGTTGCCTTGGCCAGTCCGGAGCAATGAGGATCATCTTTGGTCTGTCTGCTCTGGTCTTCAATAGGACTTTGGGCAGCAAAGGAAGAGGCGGGAAGGCATAAACTGTCATTGATGTCCAACTGAAAGAGAGAGCGTCCACTCTCCAGGCCTTTGGGTGGAAGGTCCACGAGCAGAATTTTGTCAATTGATGATTTTTGTGGGAGGCAAAGAGATCTATGTCTGGCCTTCCCCATTCTTGGATTATTTCTGTAAAAACATTTGGATGTAACATCCATTCGTGTGGATCTGTCATATTCCTGCTTAGGTTGTCTGCCAGCGTGTTTTCCTTGCCTGGCAAGTACTGTGCTTGTAGTTCCATTTGTAAGTCCATGGCCATGTTCCAAAGTGATATGGCCAGTCTGCATAGGGGATAGGAATGTGTTCCTCCCTGCTTGATGTACCACATAACTGTGGTGTTGTCCATTCTTATCAATAGTTGACCTGGTTGTAGAAGGTCCTTGAAAGCTATTACTGCTAGCATTTCTTTTTGATTGATGTGAAGGTGCTTTTCTTTTTGGGACCATTTGCCCTGAATGCACCGGTCTGTCATGTGCACCCCCCAGGCGTAGTCCGAGGCGTCTGTTGTGATGACTTGATCTGCTTGAGGCCTGCTGAATGGAAGACCTGTGTTTGCTTGACATGCTTGAGCCCACCACAGAAATTCCTTTTGCAGACATGGAAGTAGTGGTATTATTGTTTCCAAACTGTGGCTATGTTGAAACCATATGTTTTTTAGGTACAATTTTAGTTCTCATGTGCAGCTTTGCACATGGGATTAGCAAGATCCAAGATGCCATGAATCCCAGAGCCTGCAGGATTTTCATTGCAGTCAGCCTGGTGCAATTTGCCAGTGTTTTGAAGTATTGAATTAGTTGCCCCTGCTTCTCTGGTGTGAGGTAGGCCATCTGGGTGTTTGTGTCCAAATTGGCACCCAGAAAAATTATATTTCGAGAGGGTATTAGCCTTGATTTCTCTTTGTTGACTGTGTATCCTAGAGAGTTTAATAACATTATTACATAAGCCAGATGTTTCAGAAGAATGTGCTTGCTGTCCGCTTGGATCAGGCAGTCGTCCAAATAGGGGTATATTTGTATCCCTTGATGTCTGCAGTAGGCAATTACTGATGCCAGGCATTTCGTGAATACTCTGGGCGCAGTAGATAAGCCAAAGGGCAATGCAGAGAATTGATAATGGGTTGAACCTGCAAGAAATCTGAGGTATCTTCTGCAATTTTGTCTGATTGGGACATGCAGGTATGCCTCCTTGAGGTCCAATGTTACCAGCCAAGACTCCTTGCCCAGCATGGGAAGAAGTTGCTGTAGAGTGAGCATCTTGAATTTTGGTACGAGTAGGAATGTGTTTAGGATGGAAAGATCCAAAATAGGTCTCCAATCTTTTCCCTTCCTTGGCACCAGAAATAGCCTGGAATTAAAACCTTGACCTTGTTCGTGTGTAGGTACCTCTTGAATAGCTTTCATGTTTATAAGATCTGAAATTTGCTTTTGTGCCTCTGCCCTTTGATTGTGTGGCAGTTTTGGCATGCCTCTCATTTTTGGAAGGGTATGAAAGTGGAATTTGTAGCCTCTGTTTATAATGTCCAGGATCCATTTGTCCTTTGTGACAACATGCCAATTTTTTGAGAATAGTGCCAGCTTTCCTCCTAAGGGGGCTGCCATTTGAAACCTGGTTGGCCTGCAAAGGGGAAAGTCATTGGGTTTGCTTTCTGAAAGATTGTGAGTTGTCCTCACCACCTCTTGATGTAGGAGCTTGCCATTGTCTGCCTCTGTACGATCCTTATGGTTGTCCTCTGCCCCTCGGGTGCCTGTATCTGCCTCTTTGGGGTCTGTCCGTGGCAGGAAAGGACCAGTTTTTGGAAGGCCAATTTCTACTAAAACGTGGTGGTTGAACCTGCAGAAATTCTTTCACAGTTTGCATTGACTTCGCTTTTTCCTCCATTTTTCCTAATACTTCCTCAGCATTTGCCCCAAATAGTACATCCTTTTGAAGAGGGGCGTCTAGTAATTTAGCTTTGACATGATCAGGCAAGGTTTGTTCCTTGAGCCAAGCATGCCTGTGTATGACTGAGCCTGTAACAGCAGCTCTACATGAGGCTTCTAGAGCATCAAAACCACATTGTAAGGTATGTTTACCCACTTTTTCTGCACTATGCATCAAATCCTGCAACTCCTTCAAGTCTGGTTGTTCAGGTTGTGACATTTTACTTTTCAATTGAGATAACAGAAACTGTTGGTATTTTAGCATATGAAACTGACAGTTTAAGGCCCTCATGGTTAAGGTAGCCGAGGTATATACCTTTTTCCCCACCTTTCTAAGGATCTGGAATCTCTCTCGGAAGGCAATGGATTTTTGGCAATGGAAGCCTTAACTCCCTTGGGTCCCTGTGAGATGGTTTCTAGGTCAGCAGCATGGCTTTTTAAAGAAATTGGTGTGAGTCAGGAACCCTGTAGTACCTGTCAGGCTTAACTGGAGCTGGAGGTAGAGAGTCCGGGTTAAGGCAGGCCTCCGAGTAAACATCATCTAGGATGTCCAAGACAGGAGGTATAGCCAGAGGCCTGTGCTGGGGTAACAAAAGAAATTCCCTGAGCCTTTTCTTGGAATCTGAATAATCCTGGCCTTCCCAGTGGAAGTGTTCCCTTAAGGTATGCAATGTTTCCCCAAATGAGAAATCCTCAGGGGGGGATACAGAAGGAATAGACTCCTCTGCATCAGAGTCTTCAAAAGGGGAGTAAGCCTGTTCCTGATCATCAGAGTGTTCTGAAATAAGGGATCCCTGATCAGAGGAGGGGGAATCTTCCTCCACTCTGGGCCTTTTGTCCGGAGGTGGCTGAGAACCTCTGATTAGAGTAATTAAATCCTCAGCCATTTTAAGCATCTGTCTCTTAGGCATGGGGCCTGGAGATGGGCCCTGTGTAAGTGGTCTCTTAGGGTGCATGGTTGCTTTAGACTTGGTGAAAGCCTTGATGGAGAAAGAAGAGGAAGGTCTGAAGACACCTTGAGTGGAGGTGGACCTGTCCACATTCTGTGTTTCAATGCCAAGAGTGGCTTTGGTATCTGTAGTCGGGGTGTGGGCCGAGGAGCCTGCGACCTCGGGTACAGGAGACACCGCCAAAGATGTGTCGTTGGTAGTCAGGGGTTGCGTAGGCGCCTCACTGAGAACCGGACCACGTGTAGTCGGCTTTGGCGTGGTGTCGGTAGAGGCCGCGGACCTAGAGTGTCAGTCCTTGTCTTTGCGTTTTTTAGACAAAACCGGTGTCGGAGTATCCGACGACATGGTATAGTTAAATGCTTTCCCAAAAAAATGCTGGGCGAACTCCGCCCGACGCTTAATAGTGCGTTTGTTGAATGTAGCACAACAGTGACAGACCGAGATGTCGTGGTCTGGGCCTAAACAAGGTATACAGAGGGAATGGAAATCATTATGCGGTATTTGCTTCCCACAAGAAATACAATTATTAACTTTGTCTGACATCGGTCTGAGGCAAGAAAAGTTTTCCCAACGGGGTACTTAGCTTTTAAGAAGACTTCGGTTTTCCAAATTTTTTGTAATCTCAGGACCTGGCCGACTGGCACTTGCGAACTGCTTCTGCTTCGGGCACCACGCGGCAAGAAAGACTGGGGAACATGGCGTCGGCTGGTTCTTTTATACCCCTGTTGCACTGACGTCAGGGAAGAGGCAACGACAACCGACGCCGGACCTAGACTTTGGAATTCGGCCGACCGAGGACCCGCCTGTCGGCAGGAGAACCCATCTGTTATGACTGCAGCTGTATGCACGATGAACATCTTACTTATTCCCTCATGAATAAACGGTGGTATGAACTTGCTTGTCACTTTTTAGTCTGAAATATCTATAGGGCAATAAGCATTCACATCACTATTACAACTATTTCTGACCATACCTGGATGTTTGTTGTGTTCAAACAATGGTATTTTCTTACATTCTGCTTCCCTCTGGATCACTGTTATAGTAATATTGTCAAATGTTTGCCTTTCCTCCACAAAACCACAATGATCCGTATCTATCAATTTTAGCAACACCTCTGCCATTCTTTTAGCCACTATAGACAAATGCTTTAAAATTGTGGTTCAGACTTGAAATGGCCCTACATGAAGCTGGATCTGATGGGACTTTACCATCTTTAGGTGCCAAAAATGGATAAATAAGGATTAATGTGGTTTTGCGGAAGAGAGGTAAACATTTGACATTAATAGAACAAAGATGATCTAGAGATAAGCAGAATGTAAGAAAATGCTGATCCTGCTGATGGATCTTGATGCAGAGAAAGCATTCAACAAAGTAAGCTGGGATTTTAGGAGTAAGACAATGGAAGCATTTACATTTCCTGATACAATAAGGTAAATTAAGAAGATATATGAGGGATCATGGGCAAAAGTCAAAGTGGGAGGGTTCCTCTCAGATAAGCTATGTTTGAGCAGTGGAACCAGCCAAGGGTGTCCTCTTTAACCTTACTTTATATTTCTAGCCATTGACGAAGAAAATACTGGATATAACTGATATGGTAATCAAGAAAATCTGGCTTTATTTGCACATGATGTTATTTTGCACCTGATAAATCCAGAGCATGGCATCTCAGCGTTGTGGAATATTGTCAGACAGTTTCAATGCTTTTTGGGATACAAAATTAATAAAGAAAAAAAACAAAAGCTATAGGTATAAATTATGTACCCACACACAAATTGGTTCAGAAATATCCATATTTACGGGGACATGACAAGATAAAAGTATTTAGGAGTATGGATTAAAAAGGATTCCGTTATGGTAGATAAGGATATGTTGGGAAAAAACTGAGAACCTGGAAACTCTTATTTATTTATGGATACAAGCAGTGAAAGTGTATTTAGACCCTTTAATAGTCTTGTATATGGGTCAGCCATACTTATCAACTTGAGGAGAAGTTGTAGACAATACTTAACTAATTACATCCAAGTGACGCCTCCAGGTACGTCTGCAGTTAACTCCTACTG
Organism: Protopterus annectens; assembly: GCF_019279795.1. NCBI lineage: Eukaryota > Metazoa > Chordata > Ceratodontiformes > Protopteridae > Protopterus > Protopterus annectens. Next base: position 706,972,047 of record NC_056747.1, on the reverse strand, counting down.
TCCGCCTCTAGGCATTAAATATAGTTTATTCATATTTGCATCGATAATTCCAAAACCATGTTATGTACAGTGTTTTAAAATGTTTCATCATAAAGCTTACACAATGGCAGACTCAACTGCAATAATATCTGACCTATGTCTAGTGCGAGTAAATTTAAATTGTTTTTTCATGATATTAATGTATATACATTACACATTTTTCTAAATATCTCAACAACCAAGTAACACAGACAGAACTCCTTAGACTCATATGAATACTCTCAACTAGATGAATAAAATGCTGCTGATGGTATGTGTGTAACCTTTGTAGTGGTCATGATATTTTAAGTTGTGCACAAAATATTACAAATGTAATAGTCACTGTGTTTACTGAGACTTATAAAAATTTGGTTTAAGACCTAGAACCCAAATAATACCACTATAAAATTAGTTTGTGCTGACGAATTTGCAATTTATCCTTCTTTTGTAACCACTATGGTTCCAGAGATATGAACATTTGTTTGAAATGTGAGGACATAAATTTGATTCTGTCAAAAAGAATAGACTCCACCCATTGGAAGTTACAGTGCAAACTTCCTGAGCTCCAATGGAGTGAACAAGTTAATAAAAAAATTGAGGATTTTATCTAGAAGGGAAGAGATTAAGTGGGATAAGTTGATCTTTCCAATAGAAAGTACAGTTGTGTACACTTACCATAAATGTAGATGTTAAGAGTGTATTCACTGTTGCAGTCCTTACAAATGGGTTATCCGGCTCCTGGTAGCCTGCAGTTGGCCAAAACACCAAAGTCCTTGGTATATAACATCTGCTGCCTCTGGAATAAGCCTGATGCCAGGACGTCCGGTATAAAGGCAGGCAGCCAACATCATTTCCTCAGTTTTTCTTGCCATAACTGTCAGGAGCCCCCCAAAAAAGTAAGACCTGGTAAAGAGAAAATCCAGTCTGTGCCCTAGGAAAAAGGGGGATGGAAAGGAGGGTGGGGACCAGGACTGCAACAGTGAATACACTCCAACATCTACATTTATGGTAAGTGTACACAACTATACTATGTTCAACATGTTTCACTGTTGCAGTCCTTACAAATGGGTTGATTCCCAAAGCCCAGGAAAAAACAAAAAAGGTGGGAGGAACACCAAAGATTAATGGTTGGTAAGAATGCCCTGCAACACTGCAGTGGCAAAACCAGCCCTGGACTTAGAAAACAAGGGCAGACTGTAATATTTGGTGAAAGTGTGGACAGAGGTCCAGGTAGCTGCTTCCAGGATGTCCTTAGTAGGTACACCTCTAAGAAAAGCTGCTGCGATAGAGGTAGCTGTAGTAGAATGGGTCCTAATGCCCTGAGGAGGAACCTTGCCATGCTGTAAGTAACAAAAGTGGATACAATGAGCAATACACTTAGAAATGGTCTGCTTAGAAATAGCTTTGCCCTGGGCTCCAGGAGCAAAACTGACCAACAACTGATATGACTTTCGGAAAGACTTAGTCCTATCCAGGTAAAATCTAAGTTGCCTATGCACATCCAGAGAATGTAGCAACCTTTCTCCTCTATTCTGAGGATTAGGAAAGAAGGTAGGCAGGTGGATAGACTGGTTAAGAGTCAGGCTAGAAACCACCTTAGGCATAAAAGGATTAGTCCGAAGAGAAACCCGATCCACATGGAAAGTGATAAAAGGCTCTATTGCCATTAAGGCCTGCAGCTCAGACACTCTTCTTAGCTGAAGTAATGGCCAAAAGAAATGCAGTTTTCCAGGAGAGAAACTTCAAATCTGCTGAGGCAACGGGCTCAAAAGGAGGCAGAATAAGTTTCTCGAGCACAAAATTAAGATCCCAAACCGGAGTAGGTGCCCTTCTGGGAGGCTTTAAATTGCCAACTCCCCTGAGGAACTGTTTCATCAGGGGATAAGAGAAAATGGGTTGTTCAAAGGAACAGTGAGCAGAAATAGCTGAAGCATGAATCTTGATAGAAGAGAAGGAAAGTCCACTATTAAGTAAACCTGCCAGGTAATCAGGAATTAGAGGAAGAGTAGGTTGAGATGGGTCTTCTCCTCTAGTCTGCATCCAAATGGAGAATCTTTTCCACTTATCTGCATAAGATTTCCTAGTACTAGGCCTCCTGGCCTCACGAAGGACCTCAACTACCTGTTGAGAAAGGTCTAAATTATGAGCCAGGCTGTCAAATGCAGAATCTGAAGGTGAGGATGCAGAATCTTTCCTCCATCCTGAGCCAAGAGATTTGGTATCAGGGGAAGATGCCAAGCCCAAGACTGGGAGAGACTGCGAAGAAGTGGATACCAATGCTGCCTGGGCCAGTCTGGAGCAATGATGATGGCCCTTGGTTTTTTGTCCCTCATCTTTAACAGCACTCTGGGAAGAAGAGGCAGAGGAGGGAATGCATAGATCAATTGCTGTGTCCAGGGGAAGGACAGAGCATCCACTTTCCAAGCTTTGTTGTGATGATCCCTGGTGCAAAAGGTTGGAAGAAGGTGGTTGGTTGGAGAAGAAAAGAGATCCACCTGAGGAGTGCACCAATGCTGAATGATGCGATGGAAGATGGTTTTGTTTAGTTGCCACTCGTGAGGATCCAGGACCTGCCTGCTCAATTGGTCTGCCAGTGTGTTGAGCCTTCCTGGAATAAACTGGGCTATCAGATGAATGCCCAAAGAAGATGCCATGGACCATAGTCTCATGCTTTGTCTGCAGAGGGGGTAAGAGTGAGTCCCTCCCTGCTTGTTGATGCATCACATGATTGTAGTGTTGTCTGTCCTGACTAGAAGAGTACCAGGAGAGAGAAGATGCTTAAAAGCCATCAAAGCCTGCTGAACTGCCATCATTTCCTTCAGATTTATGTGCAGTTGAGCTTGTTGATAGGTCCAAGTTCCCTGAATGCATTTGCCCTCTAGATGTGCTCCCCAAGCATAGTCCGAGGCATCCGTGGTGAGATCTGGCTGGCAGGAGGTGGACAGAAAGGTAGGCCTTGTTCTGTTGCACAGGCCGTTGCCCACGAAAAAGAACACATTTGCAGGCAAGAAACCAGAGGAAAAATCAAGTCTAGATCCTGAGTGTGTTGACACCAAAGATTTTTGAGGTACCATTGTATTTTCCTCATATGCAGTCTTGCATATGGAATCATTAGAATACATGAAGCCATGAACCCCAGGGTTTGCAGGAATTGCCTTGCAGAGCACTGGGTCATGCTTGCCAAGTCCTTGAAATAATTTGAAACAGCCATCTGTTTCTCTTGAGGGAGAGATACCATCTGGGTGGCTGTGTTCAGACTCACTCCCAGGAATACAATCTCCCTGGTGGGTACCAATTTTGACTTTTCGTTGATTGTGTAGCCCAAAGAGGTGAGAAGGTTATTTACAAAGTCCAAATCCTTTAGAAGTTGCTCTGGAGAGTTTGCTTGAATAAGACAATCGTCCAAGTAAGAGTAAATTTGAATGTTCCTTTGCCTGCAAAAGGCAATGACTGGAGCTAGAAATTTTGTAAAAACTCTGGGAGCAGTAGATAAGCCAAAGGGCAGTGCAGATTATTGGAAGTGCCTGTTCCCTGCTCTGAAATGAAGGAACTGCCTGCAGCTTTCTCTTATGGGGATGTGTAAGTAAGCTTCTTTTAGGTCCAAGGTCACCAGCCAGGAATCCTTGGCCAGCATTGGCAGCAACTGCTGACGGGTGAGCATCTTGAATTTGGGAATCACCAGAAAAGTGTTTAGAATGGACAAATCCAGAACAGGGCGCCAGGTGCCCCCTTTTTTGGGAACCAGGAAAAGTCTTGAGTGAAAACCCTGGCCTATCTGTAGTGCAGAAACTGGTTCTATTGCTTCTATAGCAAGGAAGAAACTTGTTTTTCTACTTCTGCCCTTTGAAGTGGGGGAATATCAGGGTATTCTTGGAGGACTGGGAAGGTGTGAAAGGAGAAAGCCTTGGGATACTAATTTTAGCACCCATTTGTCGTCCGTGAAAGTGTGCCAGACATCTGCAAAAATTACTAACCTTCTCCCGAAAGGAAACCCTGGGCCCGCAAAGGCAAGCAGGGGAAAGTTGGAGTCATTGAGAATGTTTGCTTTGGGAAGTCTGCTTAGACCTCCCAGGTTTAAAAGATGCAGCCTGCCAGTGTTTAGCCTTGTGAGGGGTGGAAGTTTGTCCCCTGGAAGACCTGCAGCCCCTGGATCTAGTACAACCCTGTTTACTAGGGTCAGGAAAAGTCCAACTCTTAGAAGGGTAATGCCTGCTAAAACAAGGAGGCTAAACTTGCAGAAAGTCCTTAACAGTTTGCATAGATTTAACCTTATCCTCCAGTTTCTTCAACACCTCTTCTGCTTTGCTTCCAAAAAGATTGTCCTTATGCAAAGGCACGTCCAGTAATTTAGACTTTACAGGTTCAGAAAGGGGCTGTTCCCTGAGCCAAGCATGTCTTCTGATAACAGAACCAGTGGCTGCTGCTCTGCAAGAAGCCTCCAAAGTGTCAATACCACAATGTAGTGAATGTTTAGTAACCAGAGTGGCAGAATTCAACACGTCTTGCATGTCCTTATTCTCCATCAGGGAAGGAACCCCAGCAATTTTAGCCTTGATAGCCTCCAAAGTATGCTGCTGATACTTAAGCATATGAAAGAGACAATTAACAGACCTAATAGCCAGGGTGGAAGAAGGATAAACCTTTTTACCCCACATATCCAAGGCCCTAGATTCCCTGTCAGAAGGAACAGGATTTTTTAGCAACCGTGGCTTTAACACCTTTAGGGCCCTGAGAAATAATCTCTGGATCAGCAGTAGGATTCTTGAAAAGAAACTGAGAATCTGGAACTCTATACCTGTCAGGCTTTCTGGGAGCAGGAGGAACGGAAATAGGTGTCAAAGAATTCTCCATGAACACATCAACTTCCAAAACTGGAGAAATAGCCAAAGGCTTATGCTGAGGCAAATCCAAGAACTCCCTAATCCACTTCTTAGACTGAGGGAAATCCTGACTTTCCCATCTAAAATGCTTCCTGAGGGAATTCAGAGTATCCCCAAACAAGAAATCTTTTGGGGGGAGGCAGAAGGGATGGAGTCTTCAGCATCAGAGTCCTCAAAACCGGAAAAAAGCTGAGAATGTCCTTCATCAGCAGAGTTGCTAGGAACTTCGGAGTCTGAGGCAGCCAAAACATCTGGGGACGATTTCCTAGCCCTCTTAGAAGGAGGAGGTTGGGAGCCCTTGATAAGAGTTAAGAGATCACTAGCCATCTTAACCATCTGAGCTGGAGGTAACTGAGGGGAGGCCAATGCCTGTTTAGTAGTGGACTTTCTGCAGAGATGCTTACTAGAAAGCCCGAGGGACTCGGGAGGCCTAGCCACCGCAGAAATGTGGGCAGAGGTAGTCGGCCTGGATCTATTCTCCGGGCGGAGAAAAGAGGCCTCAGAAGCTGGCGCCTGCCTAACGGTTCCGGATCCATCAGAGGCGATGACTGGTGGAGGGTCCAAAGGCAAGGTAGAAGCCTGAGAAATGGAAGACTCAGGAAAGGCCTCCAAAGACCCTGCTGCTGAACGTCTGCAGACTGCGGCGGCAAGGAAAGCGCCTCACTGGCTGCCGCTGGACCAACAACCAACTTAATGGGGATGTCGTTGGTTAATTTAACCCTAGGCCTGTTGTGGTCTTTATCCTTGCGCTTCCTAGGCACATCCGAAGTCGGGAGACCAGAAGATGCCATACCAACAAATTCAGGCCAAACTCAGAAGTGCTTATACAAAATCCTAGCTCTGCGGTGTATGGTATGTGAGTTGAAAGAAGCAGAGAGATCACAATTTGGGACATTGTGCTCAAAGCCCAAACAAGTAATACAGTAAAAATGAAAATCATGATGCGGAATCTGTTTTCCACAGGCAAGACAGTTATTAATTTTCCTCTGACATTTGTTAAAGCAAGAAAAAAGGGTCCCCAATGGGGTACTTATCTGAGGATGTCTTCAACTTTAGAAGTCGGAATACAAAAATAAGGTAACTGGCCGACCGGCACTCGTGCGAATTGCTTCTGCTTTGGGCTCCGTGGTAAGAAAGACTGAGGAAATGACATTGGCTGCCTGTCTTTATACCTGACGTCCTGGCATCAGGCTTATTCTGGAGGCAGCCGAAGTCATATACCAAGGACTTTGGTATTCTGGCCGACTGTGGGCTACCGGGAGCTGGATAACACTTTTGTAAGGACTGCAACAGTGAAACACAATAAACATCAAGGTGGTTTAGGTTTAAATGATTTGAAGGGATATTTTATAGCTACACAGTTAATGTTCATATACACAACACAAGCAGAAGGCTATAATTCAAAGTGGAAACTGAGGATGAAAAAGCAAGGGGGAAGCTCTGTCTGATCCCAAGGAAAGGTTGTGGACTTTATCAAGTGACTCACTACTCTCTCATGGAGACCAGGAGGCTATGTGGCCCGTGCTCATAACCTTAGAAGTATGCACCCTAACCCACTCCTGGCAGCTCCTTAGGCAGCACATGCATGGCACTGTGCATATACTGCAATATTCTTGGAGGAGTGTGCAGGCAGGGGTATTGATGGCCGAAGTTTGAAGATACTAGTCGGCATACCAGGCTGAAAAGATGCACAAAATCAAGCAACAATATGTCAACAGGAGCAAAAGTACTGGCATTCAGTGGCAGATACGATAGATAATTAAAGACACTAGTGGTAAGAGATGGAAGAATCCAGAGTGGACATTATTGGGCTGCTTGAAGTGGGAAAAAAACAACAGAGACTTTAAAAAAAAAAAAAGAAAAGAAAAGTGATTCATTCAAAAGGGTTAAATACAATAACAGGTTTGATTTGTGTCTTTTGGCTTTTCCCGGTTAGGGGTCGACACAGCGGAATTCCGGTCTGCTAATGATTGGCATTAGGTTTTTACGTGCTGGCTTGCCGGGCCTAACGCACAACCTTCAACGAAGGAACGCCCATTCACGCATGCCGACACACAGAAGACGCTCTGAGAATCGAACGGGCAACATCTAACTGTGAGGCGACAACGCTACCACAGCACCACCACCACAGTTTAAATACAATAACAGGTAAATATGATAAATGAGTTAAATAACACAAGATGAATACAAAACCATCTAAAAGAACCTGTTAAAAGTTCAAAATTATAAATCAGCAAATAAAAGAGTAGTTAATATTTGTAAGATAGGATTTCTTTGTAGTTGCTCCAAGATCTTCTTGGTGAGATGCACTTTGCTGAGATCAAGCCTGCATAAGCATTACAATTAAGTATTACCCCAATCCTTAATTTCCATTGTGTGGGCTTCACCTCCCCACCCCACTTAGCTATTCTAACTGCCTCTAAGATCATTATCGTGGAGGAAGGGACTTGAACTCAAGAGCTGCTTCTTCCAACTAAATGAGCTTGCAACTAGTTCCTAAGAAGGTACCCAGGGACAGAATTTAGTAGTAAGGTCTGGTATACATTAATACAATACAAAAACAAAAATCTGCTGTTTTAACCTGAGGAAAGGAAGGAACATGTAGCAAAATATGGAAAAACAGTTGTTAGTTATAGAAAGGCATTCATTAGCACTGGGTAGTCATTGATGTAGGCTGGTAAAATAACTACTGCAGATGAGAAACAGGTCCCCTTTAATGCATACAAAAAACCTGGAAGAACAATCAAAAATGGGCAATGCAGTTCCAATACATCAACTGGCCAATAAACAATTTAACTTGTATCCATAACATCCTCAATGAAGAAATGTATTCATCTGCTGAAAAGAAGCAGATGTCTCACAGAAAAAAGTAAAGGAAACTTGAAAGTGAACTTGGTGAAAATTATTCTGTTCACAGGAAGCTGCTACATGATCAAAAACGAAACATTTTAACATCAAAGACAGCAAAAATGGAACACATTTCCAAAAAAGTGAGGTTTAGAAGCAGTTAATACATCTCAGTATACATCTCAACTTCCATGCACGAAACTCATATCACTGTCCTTTAAAAATCATAACAGAGGGACAGAAAGATGACCATTTTCTTATTTTTCACAACAGAAAGTCTTTATATGTTAGACTCTAGTTAGTGGTAGTGATTCTTTGTATAGGTTTAGTTTATGTATTTGATGAAGTATAAACAGGTCTGACTGTATGAGGAACACCATAAATCTAGAGTAACAAGGCTAAAACTGAGGATCCAAATCATAGCACTATGTCTACATCATAGCATTTGAGAAGTGTGCATCTCAGCATCTGTGATAAAAAAGCCTGGAAGTTCCATTACACTTAAATATTAAAAAAAAAACACAAAGATACCACCATATGCAGGAGTACACTTGCCTATGATGAAAAAGTACAGTTGTGCACACTTACCATAAGTGTAGATGTTCAAGTGTATTCACTATTGCAGTCATCACATTTGGGTTATCCCTGCCAGGGTAGCCATCGGCCGGCCCGAATACCAGAGACTTAGTATTTCTGCGTCGGTTGCTGTTGCTTAAGGACTGAGGTAGTCAGTAGTATAAAGTAAGGCAGCAGACGCCATTACATCAGTTTTTCTTGCCCTAACCTGTAAGGAGTCCCCAAAGTAGGAAGCCAGGTTCTGGTGGAAGAAACCCACCAGTGGAAAATAAATACCAATATGTCACTTGTAAGGAAAGGAGAACTACAAGGAAGAACGGTGACCAAAGGAGAAAGAGAATATAGGGTTATGGAGGGAGGGAAACCAGGACTGCAACAGTAAATACACTCTAAGATCTACATTTAAGGTAAGTGTACACAACAGTACTATGTTCTTCGTGTTTCACTGTTGCAGTCATCACACTTGGGTAGATTCCCAAAGCTGAGGAAATGGGTGGAGGCAGTCAAGAAAAAGTAAAAATAAGGTGAGTTAGAAAAAGAATTAAGTAATTCAAGTGATGGAGGGGAAGATAAATGGATACGGGTTAAATGTAAAAATCTCTATTAGAAAGAGTGAAAACTAGAAAACACATGTTTAAAAAAGTATAGTTCTATACACTTACCACAAATGTAGATGTTAGAGTGTATTCGCTGCTGCAGTCATCACACTTGGGTTATCCTGCAAGGGGTAGCTCTCAGTCGGCCCAAATACCAGAGGCTTAGTATTTCTGCGTTGGTTGCTGTCACTTCAGGACTGACGTCAGGTCATCAGGGGTATAAAAACAGGTAGCCGACGCCATTACATCAGTTTTCCTTGCCCCAAATGTTAGGAGCCCCCAAACAGGGAGCTAAGTTATGGTAGAAAAACACCACCAGTAAAAAGCAAATATTAATAGCCCTATAAGGAGTGAGGAAGAGAGAGAGAGAGAGAGACAAGGGGGCTGTAGGGTGGGAAACCAGGACTGCAACAGTGAATACACTCAAACATCTACATTTATGGTAATAGTACACAACTGTACTATGTTCTTTGTGTTTCACTGTTGCAGTCATCACACTTGGGTTGATTCCCAAAGCTGAAGAATGGGTGGAGGCAGTCAAGAAGAGTTGGGGCTGGCTAGTATGCCCTGCAGGACAGATGTTGCCCTCAGTCGGCCTGAATTCCAAAGTCTTGTGTCCTGCGTCAGTTGCTGTCTCTTCTTCCATGACGTCAGGTCGTCAAGAGAATAAAACATGCAGCCGAGGCCATTTTCTTTAGTTTTTCTTGCCCCAGATGTCAGGTGCCCCCAAAATGGTAGCCAATATTTATATATATATATATATATATATATATATATATATATATATATATATATATATGGGGGATGGCGGGGAGTAACCTGGACTGCAACAGTGAATACACTCGAACATCTACATTTATGGTAAGTGTACACAACTGTACTATGTTCTTCGTGTTTCACTGTTGCAGTCATTACATTTGGGTAGAATCCCAAAGCTATGGTTGGGAGGCTGGAGCTAAACAGCATCAGGTGTGGCTATAAGGCCCTGCAGAACTGCAGTGACAAAGCCTGCCCTGGACTTAGAGTAGAGAGGCAAATGATAATGTTTTGTAAAGGTGTGAACAGAATTCACAAGTAGCAGCCTCTAGAATGTCTTTGGTTGGTACTCCTCTGAGAAAGGCTGCTGAAGTAGTTGCAGCTTGGTGGAATGAGACCTAATGCCCTTGGTCACAGGTTTACCATGGTGTAAGTAGCAGAAACGGATGCAGTGGCTTATCCACTTTGAAATTGTCTGCTTTGAAATAGCCTTTCCTTCTGATCCTGCAGCATGTGTCACTAGTAATTGCTCAGTTTTTCTTAGAGCTTTAGTCCTGCTCAAGTAGAATCTTAGCTGTCTGTGTACGTCCAAGGAATGCAGAATTCTCTACCCCTTGTTCTGCAGATTTGGATAAAAGGTTGGCAGATGAATTGTTTGGTTAAGAGCCACACTAGAAACCACCTTGGGCATAAATGTAGGATTTGTCCTCAGATACCCTGTCTGGGTAATATATGATGAAAGGCTCTACAGCCATGAGGGCCTGTAGCTCTGAAACTCTTCTTGATGAAGTAATTGCTAGTAGCAGAGCTGTTTTCCATGATAAGAACTTTATATCAGCGGTAGCAGCTGGTTCAAATGGAGGCAGGGTGAACTTTTCCAATACATAATTGAGGTCCCATGCACGTAAGGGTGATCTTCTAGGAGGCCTTACATTTTTGGCTCCTCTAAGATACTGCTTTAGTAAAGGATGAGAAAAGATTGGTGGCTCTGTATTGTAATGAGCCAAAATGGCAGAGGCATGGATCTTAATTGATGAGAAAGATAGGCCTTTGTCAAGCATCTCAGTTAAGTATTGTAATATCTGAGGAATATTTGGTTCTGCTGAATCAGTTCCTTGTGCTCGATTCCAAGCACCGAATCTCTTCCATTTATCAGCATAAGATTTTCTAGTACTAGGCCATCTGGCTTCCAAAATGACATCCATCACAGCTTTACTGAGAGGAGTTGTTTGTATAACTACATGATCAGCCATGGTGCCAGGTTCAGTGTCTGGAGTTGATTGTGCAGGATCTGATTGTTTTGCTGGGAAAGTAGTTGAGGTATTTGAGGTAAGGTCCAAGCTGGGTATTGAGACAAGTTCCTTAGGATTGGGTACCAATATTGGCGGGGCCAGTCCGGGGCAATTAGTATTATCTTTGGTTTCTCTTGTCTGACTTTTAGGAGGACCTTGGGAAGAAGAGGCAGAGGAGGAAAGGCATAAACTGATAGGTTTTTCCAACTGAAGGATAGGGCGTCCACTTTCCATGCCTGTCTGTGATAAGTCCTTGTGCAGAATCTTTTCAATCGATAATTTTGAGGAGAGGCAAAAAGATCCATGTCTGGGCCCCCCCATTTCTCTCATGCTGAAGACTTGTGGATTTAGTTTCCACTTGTGAGGGTCCATAAGGTTTCTGCTTAAATTGTCTGCCAGAGTATTTTGCTTTCCTGGCAGGAATTGAGCTTGAAGATGTATTTGGTAGGTCAAAGCTGTGTCCCACAGTGCCATGGCTAATCTGCAAAGCGGGTATTAGTGTGTGCCCCCTTGCTTGTTTATATACCAAATGACCGTGGTGTTGTCCGTCTTCATCAGTAGTTGTCCTGGATGAAGTAAGTCCTTGAAGGTTGTTAGGGCTTTTTGAACAGCTAGAATCTCTTTCTGGTTGATATGTAGATGCATTTGTTTTGGGGACGATATGTCCTGAATGCATCTTCCTGCCATGTGGGCCCCCCAGGCATAATCTGATGCATCTGTTAAGGTTTGGCTGGCAGGGGGTAGAGTGAAGGCCAGTCCCATGTTTTGGTGACATGCCTTTGCCCACCATAGAAACTCCTGTTGTAGGCAGGGTATGAGAGGAATCATTGTTTCCAGACTGTGAGAATGTGGACTCCATAAACTTTTTAGGTACCATCGACATTTCCTCATATGCAGTCTTGCATATGGAATCAGTAGGATGCAGGATGCCATTAAGCCCAAAGCCTGCAGAATGTGTCTTGCAGATAACTGGGTTTTTGATGCCATCAGTTTGAAGTAAGTAGTCAGTTGCCTTTGCTTGTCTGGCGTGAGGTAAGCCATCTGGGCAGCTGTATTCAAGCTTGCACCCAGGAATGTTATATTTTGAGAGGGTACCAGTTGTGATTTCTTTTTATTTACTGTGTACCCTAGGCATGTTAGAAGACTTTTCACAAACATCAGGTGCTGAAGAAGAAAGTCCTTGCACTCTGCTTGAACGAGACAGTCATCCAAGTAAGGGTATATTTGTATACTTTTTGTCTGCAAAATGCAATTACTGGTGCTAGGCACTTGCCCTGGGCGCAGTAGATAAGCCAAAGGGCAGTGCAGAGAATTGGTAATGCATTAAGCCAGCTTTGAATCGGAGGTATCTTCTGCACAATTGTCTTATTGGGACATGCAGGTATGCCTCTTAGGTCTAATGTCACCAGCCAAGCATTCTTGCCCAGCATGGGCAGAAGCCGCTGCAAAGTCAGCATTTTGAATTTTGAAATGTCCAGGTATGTGTTCAAAATTAATAAATCCAGTACTGACAGCCAGGCCTTGTCCTTTCTGGGTACCAAGAACAGTCTTGAGTAAAAACCTTGTCCTTTTTCTTGTTCTGGTACTGGCTGAATGGCCCCCATATCCATGAGGGACGTAAGCTATTTCTGTGCCTTTGCCCATTGATTTTTGGGCAGATCTGGTCAACCGTTTGTCATTGGCAGAGTGTGGAAATGGAATCTGTATCCCTGTGATACTATGTTTAGTACCCACTTGTCCTGGGTTATTAACTGCCAATTTTGAGCAAAAAGTGCTAATTTTCCCCCTAAGGGTGCTGCCAAAAGATAAGTGCTTGGTGCTGGCAGAAGGAAGTCATTGGGACTGTTTTCTGTAGGTTTGCGTTTTATCTTCTCCAGATTTGGAGGTAGAAGCGCCCCATTGGTTTGACCTGTATGAATCTTGCGCCTGGTATCTGGAACCCTTAGGGCATCTGGATTTGCCCCTTTTGAGCTCTGTTTGACACAGGAAAGGACCAATTATTTGTACGCTAGTGTCTACTGAATCTTGGAGGCTGCACTTGTAAGAAGTCTTTTACAGTTTGCATAGACTTAGCTTTGTCTTCCATTTTCTTTAAAACCTCTTCTGCTTTAATACCAAACAGAGTATCATGCTGTAAAGGTGCATCTAGCAATTTAGCTTTAACATAAGGCAAATTTTGTTCCTTTAGCCAGGCATGCCTCCTAATCACAGATCCAGTAATTGCGGCCCTGCAGGAGGCCTCTAAGGAGTCAAAACCACATTGCAAAGTATGCTTTCCAACCTGTTCAGCTGCATGCAAGAATTCCTGCAATTCTTTATTTTCCGCACATTCAGAAATCATCATTTTCTGTTTCAGCAATCCCATAACATGTTGTTGATACTTAAGCATATGAAATTGACAGTTTAAAGCTCTGATTGCCAAGGTTGCAGATTTATAAACCTTTTTTCCCCCATCTGTCCAGTGCCCTTGAATCTCTGTCAGAGGGGGTAGGATTTTTTGCTGTTGAGGCCTTAACTCCCTTTGGATCCTGTGAAATAGTTTCAGGATCAGCAGCAGGGTTTCTAAATAAAAATGTATGTGAGTCAGGGACCCTGTAATATCTATCAGGCTTACTGGGAGCCGGAGGTAAGGAGTCAGCGGTCAAGCTAGACTCCGAAAACACATCATCCACAATGTCTAAAACAGGGGGAATGGCTAAAGGCCTGTGCTGAGAGAGAAGGAAATCCCGGAGCCTTTTTTTGATTCTGAGAAGTCTTGACTCTCCCAGTGAAAATGCTCCCTCAAAGTATGCAAGGTTCCCCAAATGAATAATCCTCAGGAGGAGAAGCAGATGGTATAGACTCCTCTGCATCAGAATCCTCATAGGGAGGTATATATAATTCCTGATCAGAAGAGGAATCAGAATAAATAGAAACCTGATCTGAAGATTCATAATCAGTGTCTTGCCTAGGCCTCTTATCTGGAGGGGGATGGGTACCCCTCAAAGTAATAAGGTCTTCAGCCATTTTGATCATCTGTTTTTTAGGCATAGAGGCCTGTGCATGTGGCTCATGCATCGGTTTCTTAGTTTTAGAAGTTGCCTTTGTCTTTATTTTGCAGCTGTCATCGGTTTGATATACAAATGTTGAGGTCTGAATACACCCTCAGAAGCCAGTGCCTGCTCAGCGGCTCTGGACCCATCAGACGGAGATACAGCCATCGGTCCAATACCCTGAGTATCTTGCGGCATGCCGGACTCCACATGGGTGTCAGTAGAGGCCTGCGACTCGAAGGTAGCGGGTATCAGGGGTTGCGAAAGCACCTCACTGAGTACCGGCGAACTGGCGACTGGCTTAGGAGAAGCATCACCGTCAGTTTTGGATTTAGACTGCCTTTCTCTGTCCTTTTCTTTGCATTTTTAATGTACTCCGGTAGTCGGATTGCTATCAGACGACATATCTGGGTAGTTAAATCTGTTTCCAAAATACTTTGAGGCAAAAATATACCGACACTTAATAGTGCATTGGTTAAATGTAGCACAAAACCGACAGCCAGGCATGTTGTGATCAGGTCCTAGGCAAGGAATACACTATAAATGGAAATCCCTATGAGGTATTTGCTTCCCACAAGTAATACAATTAACTTTTTCTGGCATTGGTATGGAGCAAGAAAAAAGTTTCCCCAACGGGGTACTTAGCTTTAGTGATGACTTCGGTTCTGAAACTCAAATTCGAATATTTCAGTAGTCTGCCGACTGGCACTTGCGAAATGCTTCTGCTTCAGGCACCATGTGGCAAGAAAGACTGAAGAAAATGGCGTTGGCTGCATGTTTTATACCCCCGACGACCTGACGTCATGGAAGGAGGAGACATCAACCAACACAGGACCCAAGACTTTGGAATTCTGTCCGACTGAGGGCAACCTGCTAGCAGATTACCCAAATGTAACGACTGCAACAGTGAAACACGAAGAACATCAGCTAGCATCCCTTTTTAATTGATGTGCAGATGAAATTGGTTTGGGCTCCAGTGGCCCTGAATACACCTGTCGTCCAGATGTGCACCCCAGTTATAGTCTGATGCATCTGTGATTAGGGTCTGGGCAGCTTGGGGTTGTGTAAAGGGAAGTCCCTTGTTGTGGTTGCATGCTGCTGCCCACCAAAGAAACTCTTTCCTTAGACAAGGTATTATAGGTATGACACTTTCCAGGTTCTGAGAATGTTGGCACCAAAGACTTTTAAGTACCACTGAAGTTTCCTCATATGCAGTCTGGCATATGGAATTAGTAGAATGCAAGAAGCCATGAACCCTAGAGCCTGCAGTACCACTGAAGTTTCCTCATATGCAGTCTGGCATATGGAATTAGTAGAATGCAGGAGGCCATGAACCCTAGAGCCTGCCGGATTTTCCTTGCGGACAGCTGGGTTCTGGTGGTCATCTGAGCAAAGTAGCCTGTCAGATGGGCTTGTTTTTCTGGAGTAAGGAATGCCATCTGGGATGCTGTGTCCAAGTTTGCTCCCAGGAATACAATTTGACTGGGGACTAGTTTGGATTTCTTTTCATTGATAGTGTACCCAGGAAGGTTAAGGGAAGTAAGGGTAAATTTGAATATTTCTCTGCAATAAGCAATGGCTGGAGCCAGGCATTTTGTGAAAACTCTGGGAGCACTGGATAAGCCAAAGGGAAGTGCAGAGATAATGCATGGATCCTGTCCTGAAAAGTACAGTTGTGTACCTACCATAAATGTAGATGTTCGAGTGTATTCACTGTTGCAGTCATTACACTTGGGTTATCCTGCTGGCAGGCTACCCGCAGTCGGCCTGAATTCCAAAGTCCTGGTCTGGCGTTGGTTGCTGTCGCCTCTTCCCTGACGTCAGTGCGTCAGGGGTATAAAAGATGCAGCCGATGCCATTTTCTTCAGTTTTTCTTGCCCCAGATGTCAGGTGCCCCCAAAAGGATAGGCTAAAAAACATTGCTTATAAAAGCATGCACTAAAATAAACAATACCTTCATCTACAAGCAAATACACCACATAGGTTTTATAGGATAGAGAAGTACAGATAAGTCTCAGCAAAGAAAGAGGGATGGTGGGTGGGTAACCTGGACTGCAACAGTGAATACCCTCAAACATCTACATTTATGGTAGGTACACAACTGTACTATGTTAATCGTGTTTCACTGTTGCAGTCATTACACTTGGGTTGAATCCCAAAGCGGAGGTTGGGAGGCTGGGTCTAAATAGAATTAGGAGTGGCTATAAGGCCCTGCAGAACTGCAGAGGCAAAGCCTGCTCTGGATTTAGAGTAAAGAGGTAAGTGGTAGTGCTTAGTAAAAGTGTGCACTGAAGTCCAAGTTGCAGCCTCCAAAATATCCTTGGTTGGTACTCCTCTGAGGAAGGCTGCTGAGGTGGCTGCTGCCCTGGTAGAATGTGGTCTAATGCCCTTAGGCACTGATTTGCCTGTTGTGAATACCAGAAACGAATGCAGTGTCCTATCCATTTTGAAATAGTCTGCTTTGAGATAGCCTTTCCTTGTGATCCTGCAGCATACGCCACTAAAAGTTGCTCAGTCTTTCTGAAAGCTTTAGTTTTGTCCAAGTAGAAGCGTAGCTGTCTGTGTATGTCCAAAGAATGCAGAAGTCTCTCCCCTTTATTCTGTGGGTTTGGGTAAAAGGTAGGCAAATGAATGGTTTGGTTAAGAGCCACACTGGGCACTACCTTAGGCATAAATGTTGGGTTTGTCCTTAGAGAAACCCTGTCCGGATGGAAGATAATAAAAAGGTTCCACAGCCATGCCTGTAACGGAGACTCTTCGTGCTGAAGTTATTGCTAGGAGCAGAGCTGTTTTCCATGATAAGAATTTTATCTCAGCTGTATTGGATGGCTCAAAAGGAGGCAGTGTGAGTTTTTCCAAGACAGAATTGAGGTTCCATGCAGGTATTGGTGCTCTCCTTGGAGGTCTAATGTTTTTGACCCCCCTGAGGAACTGCCTAAGCAATGGATGTGAAAAAATAGGTGGGTCTGTATTGTAATGAGCCAAAATGGCAGAGGCATGGATCTTAATGGATGAGAAGGACAGGCCTTTGTCCAGCATCTCAGTTAGATATTGTAAAATCTGAGGAATATTTGGAACAAGTGTGTCAATTCCTTGTGCTTGGTTCCAAGCACAGAATCTCTTCCATTTTTCTCCATAAGATTTTCTGGTGCTGGGCCTCCTGGCCTCCAAAATAACATCCATAACCGTTTTAGAGAGGTGTATTCTGAATGGTTACACTATCCGCCATGCAGCTAGATTTAGGGTTCTGAATTCGCTGTGCAGGATCGGATTGTTTTGTTGGGTCAGTAAATGAGGAATTTGAGGCAATGTCCAGGCTGGGCCTTGAGACAAGCTCCTTAGGATTGGGTACCAGTGTTGGCGTGGCCAATCTGGGGCAATCAGTATCATTTGTGGCTTCTCTTGTCTGACCTTTAGGAGTACCTCGGGGAGGAGAGGCAGTGGAGGAAAGGCATATACTGTAAGGTTGCTCCAGCTGAATGACAAAGCATCCACTTTCCATGCTTGTTTGTGATAAGTCCTTGTGCAGAATCTCTGAAGTTGGCAGTTGTGAGGGGAGGCAAAAAGATTTATGTCTGGGCATCTCCATTTCCTGGTTATCATGCTGAAGATTTGTGGATCTACTTTCCACTCATGAGGATCCATGAGGTTTCTGCTTAGTTCGTCTGCCAGAGCATTTGTTTTTCCTGGAAGGAATTGTGCTTGCAGGTGTACTTGGTAAGTCAATGCTGTGTTCCACAAAATCATGGCTTGTCTGCAGAGGGGGTAGGAATGTGTGCCCCCCTGCTTGTTTATGTACCACATAACTGTGGTGTTGTCAGTCTTTATCAGCAGCTATCCTGGATGAAGTAGGTCCTTGAAGGCTGTCAGGGCATTTTGTACAGCTAGCATCTCTTTTTGATTGATGTGAAGATGCCTTTCGCTTGGGGGCCATGTGCCCTGAATACATTTTCCTGCCATGTGGACCCCCCCAGGCATAATCTGATGCATCTGTTAGTGTTTGCCTGGCTGTGGGTAAAGTGAATGGCTGTCCCTTATTGTGGTGAAAGGCCTGTGCCCACAATTGAAACTCCTGTTGCAGGCAAGGAATGAGGGTAATTAATGTTTCCAGGCTGTGGCAATGTTGAGTCCAAACACTTTGTAGATACCATTGTAGTTTCCTCATATGCAGTCTTGCATATGGAATTAGCAGAATGCAGGAGGCCATGTAGCCCAGAGCCTGCAGAATTTTTTTTTGCAGATAACTGGGTCTTTGTTGCCATGGTTTCGAAGTAAGAAGCCAGTTGCCTTTGTTTGTCTGGCATGAGATAAGCCATCTGGGCAGTTGTATTTAAGCTTGCACCCAGGAATATTATCTCTTGAGAGGGTACTAGTTTTGATTTATTTTCGTTTACTGTGTACCCTAGGCAAATTAGTAATCTTTTTACAAACACCAGATGCTTTAGTAGAATGTCTTTGGTCTCTGCTTGAATAAGGCAGTCGTCCAAGTAGGGACTTATTTGAATTCCTCTTTGTCGGCAAAATGCAATTACTGTTGCCAGGCATTTTGTGAAGACCCTGGGCGCAGTAGATAAGCCAAAGGGCAGTGCAGAGAATTGGTAGTGCATTGAGCCAGCTATGAATCTGAGGTATCTTCTGCAAGATTGTCTGATTGGGACATGCAGGTATGCCTCTGAGGTCCAAAGTTACAAGCCAAGCCTTCTTGCCCAGCATGGGCAGAAGCTGCTGCAGAGTCAACATTTTGAATTTCGGAACGTCCAGAAAAGTATTTAGAATAGACAGGTCCAGAATTGGTCTCCATGCTTTGTCCTTTCTTAGTACTAAGAAAAGTCTTGTCCCTGCTCTTGTTGTGGCACTGGCTGAATAGCCCTCATGTCCATGAGAGATGAAACCTGTTTTTGTGCCTCTGCCCATTGATTGTGTGGCAGGTCTGGCATGCCTTTTGCCTTTGGAAGGGTGTGAAAGTGGAACCTGTAGCCCTGAGAGACTATATTTAAGACCCATTTGTCCTGGGTGATCATGTGCCAATTTTGTGAAAAAAGTGCTAGCTTTCCCCCTAAGGGTGCTGCCAAAAGATAAATGCTTGGCATTGGCAGAGGGAAGTCATTGGGGCTTTTTCCTATATGGCTGTGATTTGTCTTCTCCGCTTTTGGAGGTAGAAGCACCCCATTGTTTGGGCCTGTATGAGCCCTGGGGCTGTTGTCTGCCTCTAGGGCATCTGTATCTGCCTCTTTGTGGCTTGTCTGACACGGGAAAGGACCAATTCTTAGAAGACCAGTTCCTACTAAATCTGGGTGGCTGTACCTGTAAGAAATCCTTTACTGTCTGCATAGATTTAGCTTTATCCTCCATTTTCTTCAACACCTCTTCTGCCTTATCACCAAACAAAGTATCATGCAGTAATAGAGCATCCAATAATTTTGCTTTAACATGATCAGGCAGAGTATGTTCCTTTAACCAAGCATGCCTTCTAATGACGGAACCTGTTACAGCAGCCCTGCAAGAGGCCTCCAGTGAATCATAACCACATTGCAAAGTATGTTTTCCCACTTGTTCAGCTGCATGCAATAAATTCTGCATTTCCTTGTTCTCAGAACAATCATAATTTCTCAACATTTTCTGTTTTAGCAGAGACATTAAGTATTGCTGATATTAAAGCATATGAAACTGACAATTTAAAGCCCTTACAGCCAAAGTAGCAGAAGTGTAAACTTTTTTCCCCCATCTGTCCAGTGCCCTAGAATCTCTATCTGAGGGGACAGGTTTTTTTGCAGTGGCAGCCTTGACCCCTTTGGGACCCTGAGAAATAGTTTCTGGGTCAGCAGCAGGGTTTTTATAAAGAAATTTATGAGAATCTGGAACCCTGTAATATCTGTCTGGCTTAACAGGTGCAGGAGGTAAAGACTCGGGAGACAGGCCAGACTCTAAAAATACATCTACAATGTCTAGAACAGGTGGAATAGCAAGAGGTCTGTGCTGAGGTAGTAAAAGAAAGTCTCTGAGCCTTTTCTTAGAATCTGAGTAATCTTGGCTCTCCCAGTGGAAATGCTCCCTCATGGTATGCAGGGTTTCCCCAAAGGAGTAATCCTCAGGAGGAGAAGCTGAAGGGATAGATTCTTCAGTATCAGAATCCTCATAGGGAGGAATAGAGTATCCCTGTTCTGAAGAGGAGTCAGAGGAAATGGAAACCTGATCAGAGGAATCATATTCAGTGTCTTGCCTAGGCCTCTTATCAGGAGGGGGATGGGAACCCCTGATCAAAGTAATTAGGTCTTCGGCCATTTTGAGCATCTGTTTCTTAGGCATGGAAGTCTGTCCTGGAGAATGCTGTACTTGTTTCCTTGTCTTTAAAACTGGTTTAGTCTTTGTCTTGGATGCTGAAGTTGGCTTGATATAAAGCTGTGTAGGTCTGAAAACACCCTCAGAAGCAGATGCCTGCTCAGCGGCTCTGGACCCATCTGAGGGATTAGTTTCCGAAGGCCCAATACCTTGAGTATCCAGAGGCCTAGTTGTCTCTACATGGGAGTTGGAGGCGGCCTGTGGCTCTGAGGTAGCTGGTGTCAGGGGCTGCGAAAGCACCTCATTGAGAACCGACAAACCGGCAACTGGCCTAGAAGAGGCTTCGCCGTCGGTTTTGGACCTCGGATGCCTGTCCTTTTCTTTTTCCTTACGCTTTTTATGAACTCCAGTCGTCGGCTGTTCCAACGGCATTATATAGTTAAACCTTCAGCCAAAGTAATGAAAAGCAAAATTGTACCGATGCTTAATAGTGCGTTGGTTAAATCTAGCACAAAACTGACAACTAGCAACGTCGTGGTCAGGGCCTAGGTAAGGAATACAGTAAGAATGAAAACCCTTATGAGGTATTGGCTTCCCACAAGAAATACAATTGTTAACTTTTTCTGACATCGGTCTGGAGCAAGAAAAAAGTTTCCCCAATGGGGTACTTAGCTTTATAGAAGACTTTGGATCTGAAACAAAATTTTGAAAATCTCAGGAGTCGGCCGACCGGCACTTGCGAACTGCTTTTGCTTCGGGCACCGCGCGGCAAGAAAGACTGAAGAAAATGGTGTCAGCTGCATCTTTTATACCCCTGGCACACTGACGTCAGGAAAGAGGCGACAGCAACCAATGCCAGACCAGGACTTTTGAATTTAGGCCGACTGCAGGTAGCCTGTCAGTAGGATAACCCAAGTGTAATGACTGCAACAGTGAAATACGATCAACATCTTAGATATTTCCTGCATGAGTCCCCGATTGGGATGTGCAGATAGGCCTCCTTTAGGTCTAGGGTGGCTAACCAGGCATCTTTGGACAGCATAGGGAGAAGCTGCTGTAGGGTGAGCAGTTTGAATTTTGGTACCACCAGGAAAATGTTTAGAATGGCTAAATCTAAGATTGGGCGCCAGGTGCCCTCTTTTCTGTGTACCAGGAAAAGTCTGGAATAAAAACCTTGGCCTATCTATTCTGCAGGAACAGGCTGAATTGCCCTTATGGAGACCAGGGACTGAACTTGATTTTGTTTCTCTGCCCACTAGTTTGGAGGAAGGTATGGGAACCCTTCTGGGGTTGGCAGAGTGTGGAAATAAACTTTGTACCCATGGGGCACTATGTTGAGGACCCATTCGTTGGTGATGGAGGTCCAGTTTTTTTGCATGGTGGGCATGTTTTCCTCCTAGGGACACGAGCAATTGGGCAGAGGTGAGGAGTGGAGTTGAGAAGTCATTCTGAATTCTTTCCGTAAGGTGGTGGCTTAGCACTCCCTGCTTTTGAAGTGGAGGTACTCCATTGCTTAGATCTCTGCATACCCTGAGACTGTAATCTGGGGGGGGGGGGGTCTGTTTCACCTGTGTCTAGTTTGAGATGGCTTTGAGGGCGCTGGAAAGGACCAATGTTTTGAGGGACAATGCCTACTGAATCTTGGAGGCTGCACTTGCAAAAAATCTTTGTCTGCATAGACTTAGCCTTTTCTTCCATCTTTCTTAAAACCTCTTCTGCTATGGTGCGAAGAGATTGTCCTTGTTCAGAGGAGCATCCAATAATTTTGATTTGACATGGTCTGGCAAGGTCTGCTCCTTAAGCCAGGCATGCCTTCCAAGTACAGAACCTGTGACTGCTGCCCTGCAAGATGCTTCCAGTGCATCAAACCCACATTGCAGGGTATGCTTGCTGACTTGGCTTGCAAAATGCATAAGCTCCTGTAATTCTTTATTTTCTGCACAGTCAGGAAAGGTAGATAAATTTTGCTTAATAAGTTCCATAATATGTTGTGTCTTTTGGCTTTTCCTGGTTAGGGGTTGCCACAGCGGAACTCCGGTCCGCTAATGATTAGCTGTAGATTTTTACGTGCCAAATTGCTGGCCCTGACGCACAACCTTCATCGAAGATACACCCATTCACGCATGTCTCCACACAGAAGACGCTCTAGCTGAGAATCAAACAGGATGTTTTACTGTGAGGCGACAACACTACCGCAGCACCACCGCAGTGCAATAAGTTCCATAATATGTTGCTGGTATTTCAGCATGTGGAACTGACAATTCAATGCTCTAATGGTAAGAGTTGCAGAGGTGTATACTTTTTTTACCCCATCTGTCTAAAGCTCGGGAATCCCTGTCCGAGGGGGTGGGATTCTTAGCTGTAGTTGCTTTTATTCCTTTAGGTCCTTGGGAGTTGACCTCTGGGTCAGCAGTAGGATTTCTGAAGAGAAATTTGTGAGAGTCAAGGACTATGTAGTACCAGTCAGGTTTCCTTGGAGCAGGGGGTAAAGTATCAGGAGTTAGACTGGATTCCATAAAGACATCATCCACAACATCCAGAACAGGAGGGATAGCTAAGGGTCTGTGCTGTGGTAAATCTAAAAATTCCTTGAGTCTCTTTTTGGACTGAGGAAAATCCTGGCATTCCCAAAGGAAATGCTCTCTTTTTGGACTGAGGATAATCCTGGCATTCCCAAAGGAAATGCTCTCTCAAAGTATGTAGGGTTTCACCAAAAGAAAAATCCTCTGGAGGGGAAGCAGAAGGAATGGATTCCTCTGCATCTGAATCTTCATAGGCAGATAAGGGCATGTCTTCATATTCAGAAACCTTAGTCATCGGACTCTTGGTCAGATAAAGCTGCTGGGGACAAGTCTCTTTTTTTTTTAAGCAGGGGACAGCTGGCTTCCCTAATCAGCACGATCAGGTCTTCTGCCATTTTAAGCATCTGAGATTGTGGCAAGGAAGCAGGCGCTTGAGTTTGGATTGTCAGTTTTTAAGGCATAGCTCATACTCTTGGCCTTAGAAACTCAGTAGTTTTACGAAGAACTGAAGATGTGAAAGAAGTCGGTTTGTGCCGAATATCGGTAGTGCAAAGAACTTCCTCAGAAGCCAGTGCCTGCACAGTGGCTCCAGACCCATCCAAGGTAGAGCCATCCGCAGGTTCCGTAGACAAAGAAGAGTCTCGCGGCAGACTGGAATCCGAACAGGGTCTCTGTAGCAGCCTGCCAATCCATCAAAGCGGGCATCAGGGGCTGCGAAAGTGCCTCACTGAGTACCAGCGAACTGGCGACTAGCTTAACGGAAGCATCGTCAGCAGTTTTGGACCTGTGCTGTCTGTCTCTGTCTTTATCCTTGTTTTTTTTGGAAGATCGGTTGTCAGATGGCTTACCAAAGCCATTTTGGAATATGGAGATCGAGAACGAAAGTATTATCTACAATAAGGGCCCGACGACGAATAGTTCTGGCATTGAACAAAGCACAAAACGGACAGCAAGGTACGTTGTGGTCTGGGCCTAAACAGGTGATGCAGTAAGAATGGAAATCTCGGTGTGGTATTTGCTTTCCACATGCAAGACAATTGTTACGTTTTTCTGACATCAGTTAGAGCAAGAAAAAAGGATCCCCAACAGGGTACTTAGCATTAGAAAACTTCAAGATGATTCAATTTTGGAAACGAAAACTCAGGTAGCGGCCAACTGGCACTAGTGCAAACTGCCTCTGCTTCGGGCTCCTTAGCAAGAAAGACTGATGTAATAGCGTTGGCTGCCTGTTTTTATACCCCCGGTGACCTGACGTCAGTCCTGTAGCAACAGCAACTGACGCAGAAATACTAAGCCTCTGGTATTCAGGCCGACTGAGGGCTACCCCTGACAGGATAACCCAAGTGTGATGACTGCAACAGTGAAACACGAAGAACATCTAGGGGCTGGCTATAATGCCCTGCAAGACTGAAGAGGCAAACCCTGCCCTGGATTTGGAGAAGAGAGGGAGGTGGTAATGCTTGGTAGGTGGCAGCCTCCAGGATGTCCCGGGTGGAGACTCCTCTAAGGAAAGCTGCAGAGGTGATGGCTGCTCTGGTGGAGTGTGTCCTGACCCCCTTGGGGGAAGGCTTTCCATGCTGTTTGTAGCAGAAATGGATGCAGTGTGCTATCCATTTAGAAATGGTTTGCTTGAAGATGGCTTTGCCTTCTGCCCCTGTAGCAAAGCTAACCAGTAATTGATCAGACTTTCTGAAGGATTTAATCCTGTCCAGATAGAATCTGAGCTGTCTGTGCACATCTAGAGAGTGAATAATCCTCCCTCCCCCTAGTTCTGGAGATTAGGAAAGAAGGTGGGCAAATGAATGGATTGGTTGAGAGCCATACTGGACACCACCATGGACATGAAGGATGAGTTAGTTCTGAGGGATACCTTATCTGCATGGAAGATGATGAAGGGTTCCGCAGCCATGAGTGCTTGCAACTCGAGACTCCTCTGGTTGAAGTGATGGCCAGAGGGAATGTTGTCTTCCAGGAGAAAAAAAATAACTCTGCAGAAGAAGCTGGTTCAAAAGGGGGCAGGTTGAGCTTTTCCAAGACAAAGTTAAGGTCCCAAGCTGGTGTTGGTGCCCTTCTGGAGGCCTCAAGTTGCTAGCCCCTCTGAGGAACTATTTGATTAAAGGGTGTGAGAAAAGGGGCTGCTCAGTGAGAAAATGACCAGAAATAGCAGAGGCGTGAATTTTTATAGAGGAGAAAGAGGCCACTGTTTAGTAGGTCAGCTGAGTAATCCAGGATGAGAGAGATGGAGGACTGTGCTGTATTGGCTCCCTTAGCCTGGATCCAGGTGCAGAACCTTTTCCATTTATCTGCATAAGACTTTCTGGTGCTACGACGTCTGGCCTCACGGATAACATCCAGAACCGGTTTACTGAGGATGGCACATTGGTTCGGGATTAGAAAATAAGCCAAGCTATCAAATTGAGTGTCTGCAATTGGAGATGCATGAATTCCCCTTCCCTCTGGGTCAGGAGGTTTGGAATCTGAGGAAGATGCCATGGAGGCAGCGGGGACAGGCTGCACAGCAAGGGGTACCAGTGTTCTTGGGGCCATTCTGAAGCTACAAGAATGGTCCTTGTTTTTTCCTCCCTTATTTTGAGCAGTACCCTGGGTAGGAGAGGTAGGGGAGGAAAGGCACAGACCAATAGACTGACCCAGGGGAAGGACAGGGCATCCACTTTACAAGCCATGCAGTGATGCTCCCTGGTACAGAATTTGCTGAGCTGATGGTTGGTGTGGGAGGCAAAGAGGTCGACCTTCGGGGTTTCCCATTTCTGAGTTATTAGGGTGAAGGTACTTATGTTGAGTTGCCACTCATGTGGGTCCAGAAGATTTCTGCTTAATTGGTCTGCCAGATAACAGAGAGCCTGGTAGGTATTGTGCTAACAGGTGTAGATGCATAGAAGAGGCTGTGAGTCAAAGGGTCATGGCCAGCCTGCATAGAGGGTAGGAGTGAGTCCCTCCCTGCTTGTTGATGTACCATATCACAGGGGTGTTGTCTGTTATGATCAGGAGAACCCCTGGAGAGAGAAGGGGTTTGAAAGCTATCAAGGTGTGCTGCACAGCCATCACCTCTTTTAGAGTGATGTGCAGAGGGATTTGCTGTGGGCTCTATTGGCCCTCTATGCACCTGCCATCCAGGTGTGCACCCCAAGCATAGTCTGATGCATCTGTGGTGATGGTCTGGGTGGCAGGGGGTGGGGAGAAGGGCAGTCCCTTGTTGTGGGAGCAAATAATTATAGGTAGAAGAGTTTCCAGGTCTTCAGAGTGTTGACACCATAGGCTCTTTAGGTACCACTGAAGTTTTCTCATATGCAATCTGACATATGGAATGAGCAGTATACAAGATGCCATGAACCCAGAGCTTGCAGGATCTTCCTTGTAGATAGCTGGGGCCTGGTGGCTAGTTGAGAAAAGTAGGCTGACAGAAAAATGTGTTTCTCTGGTGTAAGGTATGCCATCTGGGATACTGTGTCCAGACTTGCTCCCAGGAAGACTATCATTTGGGTGGGCACATGTTTGGATTTTGTTTTGTTGACTGTGTACCCCAGGGAGGTTAGCAGGGTCTTTACAAAGGCCAAGTGCTTGAGCAGCTTTTCCTGGCTGTCTGCCTGAATGAGCAGTCGTCTAAGTATGGGTAAATTTGAAAATTTCTTTGTCTACAAAAGGCAATGGCCGGAGCCAGACATTTTGTGAAAATTCTGGGAGCAGTAGATAAGCCAAAAGGAAGCGCAGAGAACTGAAGTGTTGAGATCCTGCCCTGAAGCAGAGATTTCCTGCATGATTCCCTGATAGGAATGTGGAGGTAGGCCTCTTTTAGATCTAGGGTGGCTAGCCAAGCGTCCTTGGAGAGCATGGGTAGCAGCTGCTGGAGGGTGAACATTTTGAATTTTGGGACCACCAGGAAGGTGTTTACAATGTTTAGATAGAGGATGGGGTGCCAGGTGCCCTCTTTTTTGGGCACCAGAAAAAAAGTCTGGAGTAGAATCCTTGGCCTATCTGTTCTGCAGGAATGTGCTCTACTGCCCTCAGAGAGAGCCAGGAAAGGATTTGCTTTTGAGTCTCTGCCCACTGGTTTGGTGGTTGATCTGGGAACCCTTTTGGGGTTGGAAGGGTGTGGAAGGTAAATTTGTATCCCTGAGACACAGTGTTCAGAAACCATTGGTACTTGGTAATGGTGGCCCAGGTGCTTGAGTGAAGGGAGGGTTCTCCTCCAAGGGGTAAGTGAAGGTGGGCAGGGGGGGTGGTGAGTCATTCTGAGTTCTTTCCATAAGGGGGTGGCTTAGAACTCCCTGGTTTTGAAGTGGAGGTAGTCCACTGCTGAGATCTCTGCATTCCCTGGGGCTGCTGTCTTGGGGGTCTGTTTCCTTGGGGCCTCGGATGGGCCAGTTTACTCGGAGCAGGAAAGGACCGGTGCTTGGAGAGACAAAGCCTGCTGAATGGGTTGCTATTAGAAGACCGACTTTCGAATGCGTCTTGGTTGAACTTAAGACTGAAACGGCAAAATACTGAAGCGGCTTTTAAGCAAATTCTTTCCCAGGGAAAGAATTTGCTTGCCCGCTTCATTACTTTGCTGTTTTCGGCACTGTAGTGCAGTCTCGGAGTTGGTATATTTAAGTAGGGGGATGTGGGGGGCGAAGCCCCCCACTTAATGTAATGTTTAAAGTGTTTTGTTTATTTTTTTGTTGGAACAGCAATTTTTTTCCATTGGAAAAAAAATCGCTGTTCTGACAGTTCGACATTGTAAGCTTTTGCTTACATACTTACATAGGATCGATTAATCACTGTAAGCTTTAAGCGTTCAGTGATCTAATATAGACCCTGCTGAACCTAGGGGGATGGACCTGTAAGAAATCCTTAACTGTTTGCATAGATTTTGCTTTTTCTTCCATCTTTTTTTAAGAACTTTTCTGCCTTAGTGCCAAATAAGTTATTTGTGCAAGGGGGCATCCAACAATTTAGATTTGGCATGGTCTGGCAGGGGTTGTTCCTTAAGCCATGCATGGCTTCTAATGACAGATCCAGTGACTGCTGCCCTGCAAGAAGCTTCTAGGGCATCAAAACCACAGTGCAAAGTGTGTTTAGTTACTTGACTTGCAAACTGCATTAAGTCTTGTAAATCTTTAGATTCTGCCCAAGCAGAAAAGGAAGACATTTTTTTGTTTAAGGAGTTCCAAGGTATGTTGCTGAAATTTCAGCATATGGAACTGACAATTTAGTGCCCTGAGAGCAAGAGTAGCTGAGGTGTATACTTTTTACCCCATCTGTCCAATGCTCGGGAATCTGTCTGAAGGAGTGGGATTCTTAGCAGAGGTTGCTTTAATCCCTTTTGGTACTTGAGACATAACCTCAGGGTCAGCTATTGGATTTTTAAAAAGATATTTGTGAGAGTCAGGGACTCTATAGTACCTGTCTGGTTTTCTGGAAGCAGGAGGTAGGGTGTCAGGAGTCAAGCTAGATTTGTGGAAAACATCCTCCACAACATCCAGGACTGGGGGGATGGCCAAGGGTCTGTGTTGTGAAAGATCTAGGAATTCCCTGAGTCTCTTTTTAGACTGAGGGTAGTCCTGACTCTCCCATTGGAAATGCTCCCTTAAAGTATGCAGGGTTTCCCCAAAGGAAAAATCCTCTGGGGGAGAGGCTGAAAGAGTTGAGTCCTCTGCATCAGAATCCTCATAATCGGAGAGGGGTTGCATGTCTTCATAGTCAGATGCAACAGATTCATCTGACTCTTGTTCAGATAAAACTACAGGGGACAGATTTATTTTCCTTATGGAGGAGGTAGCTTGGTTCCCCTTGATAAACATGATAAGGTCTTCTGCCATTTTAAGCATTTGAGACTGAGGCAAGGTAGCAGGTGCCTGAGAGTGGGTCAGTGTTTTGGGTGTGGTTCGAACCCTGGGCCTGAGAAACTTGGTCGTTTTTGAAAGAACGGTAGTCACGAAAGAAGACGTCAGTTTGTGTCTAGAATCAGTAGTGAGAAGGACTTCCTCAGAAGCCGGTGCCTGCTCAGAGGCTCTGGACCCATCCAAGGTAGAGACGACCGCAGGATTCTTAGTCGAAGAAGAGTTTTGCAGCATACCAGACTCTGAAAGGGTCTCAGTGGCAGCCTGGGAATCAACTGAAGTGTGCATCAGGGGCTGTGAAAGCACCTCACTGAGTACCGGAGGAGTGACGACTAGCTTAATGGAAGCATAACTGGTAGGTCTGGACCTGTGCAGTCTTTTCTGTCTTTACATTTTTTCAGAAGATTTGCTGTCAGATGGCTTACCAAAGCCATATCAGAATTCGAGGATGGTAAATGAAAGTATCTGGCTACAATAAGGGCCCGAAGACAGATAGTTCTGGGGTTGAACAAAGCACAGAAGCGACAATGGGGGACATTGTGGTCTGGGCCTAAACAAGTGACGCTGTAAGAGTGAAAGTCTCGGTGACAAGTGATGCTGTAAGAGTGAAAGTCTCGGTGTAGTATTTGCTTTCCACAAGTGAGACAATTAACTTTTTCTGACATTGTTAGTGCACGAAAAAAGGATCCCAAATAGGGTACTTGGCTTTAGAAGACTAACTTCAATTCGGTAGACGAAACTCGGGTAGCAGCTGACCGGCACTCGTGCAAACTGCTTCTGCTTCAGGCTTCACAGTAAGAAAGATTGATGTAATGGCGTCGGCTGCCTTACTTTATACTACTGACGACCTGACATCAGTCCTCAAGCGACAGCAAGTGACGCAGAAATTCTAAGACTCTGGTATTCGGGCCGGCCGAGGGCTTCCCTGGCAGGGATAACCCAAATGTGATGACTGCAACTGTGAAACACGAAGAACATCAGTATCAGTAGAACTTAGTGAATATATGCATGTTACAACACAGGCATTTTACAACACAGAACCTTGACTATAACTGAATGAAACC